>NC_084741.1:28576237-28668737 GCF_033978785.1 Entelurus aequoreus
CAGCCTCTTTAGTAATCCAGCAGCTATAAAATTATAAAAGGATATTGCTTATTGTGTCAATTGTTGTCTATTATTCTTTATTTATATGTTGACAAACACACGTAAGATGGGGGATTCACTATCTATCATCTGTCTTTGCAGTGCGATCGCCTCCTTTCCCACAACCATTTGTGCGTAACTGTGCCAGTTTGCACGTAGATTTCAAACATGCTAAATGAAGACGCTAAATAGTGGCCACAGAACAGTTTCAGTCTTGATAAATCCCATTTTCCTCTCCTCCTCCCAGTATGGTGAACATTCTGATGATCAGCATATATTCGGATATATTCAGCATGTATACGTGAAGACTGACCTGCAAAATGTTTGTGATCTCTATTTTGCTCATTAGAGAGACGCAGTTATCTGTGCACAAACTTGGTAGATCAGCTTTGCACATGTTTTAATACACGTAAACTTTAGTAGGTCATAGTTTTAGACCAGTTGATCTGCCATCGCTTTTCTGCTCTGCCCTCCTCTCCTGCGTGGAGAGGTTATTAGGTGACCACAGATGACTTGCTAGCTGTTCAAAGTCGGGACCGCGGTGGACCACTCATCTGTGCATCAGTTGGGGACGTCTCTGCGTTACTGACATGTCTCCACTCAAGATGATCCCCTGCTGGCCCCACTATGAACTGGACTCTCACACTATTGACTAGTTAAAAGTTAAGTTAAAGTTAAAGTACCAATGATTGTCACACACACACTAGGTGTGGTGAAATTTGTCCTCTGCATTTGACCCATCCCCTTTGGGAGCAGTGGGCAGCAGCGGCGCCGCGCCCGGGAATCATTTTGGTGATTTAACCCCCAATTCCAACCCTTGATGCTGAGTGCCAAGCAGGGAGGTAATGGGTCCCATTTTTATAGTCTTTGGTATGACTCGGCTGGGATTTGAACTCCAACCTACCGATCTCAGGGCGGACACTCTAACCACTCGGCGTCCATTGCACCGGTCCCCCTCCAAGGTTTCTCATTGTATCCCATTGGGTTGAGTTTTTTCTTGCCCTGATGTGGGATCTGAGCAGAGGATGTCGTTGTGACTTGTGCAGTCTTTTGTGATTAAGGGTATATAAATAAACTTTGATTGATTGATAGTTGAGATACATCATTTTATCAGGATAAAAAATGACATATATCGGGATGTATATTTCTGTCCCTGTTGCACAGCACTACATGCAATACAAATATCATCAACGTTTTATAACCATTTACAATCATAACTTGTGGACAACCAGTTGGTAAATGTAAAGATGCTTTTCTTGATGGCAGCCATGTTTTTTCACCAATCTTCCTCAAATTTTAAAGACATGCGCTTGTCTGACCTCTAAAGGACTGTACCAGATTTCGTGATGATAAAATTGCAGTGCGTGTTTCAAAGAGTGCATTGTGCTGTGTGAGAAATTTCAAGTTAATCCGACTTACCTAGTTTTTGGACTTTTGGGGTTTAATAGGAGCGCCGCCAGCCCGTGCAACACACTAGGGTGGCATGTTTTGACGCATGTTCACCCTTTTGTGTAACCTTTCAGGAGCAGACATACAGTACCTGTCAAACCTCCCCTTTCTCTATTTGCTTCTTCCAATTCCCATAGTTTCACCTGACAATAAAATTCCACACCTATGTATTTCTGTTTAGGAAAAGGAATATTGACTTATCATCTCAGATGCTATTGTTAGTCTCTTTTATATGCAACAAAGCAACATTGTTGACTGTTAAGTGTAGCAATCAGTCTTTTTTTTTTTTTTTTTGCAGGAAGCCCCATTTACAGCTAAATCAA
The DNA here is from genome assembly GCF_033978785.1 of Entelurus aequoreus. Classification (NCBI taxonomy): domain Eukaryota; kingdom Metazoa; phylum Chordata; class Actinopteri; order Syngnathiformes; family Syngnathidae; genus Entelurus; species Entelurus aequoreus. Next base: position 28,578,049 of record NC_084741.1, read on the forward strand.
TGAGTCCTCTTTGATCCACAACAGAAGAGGCCTGTGCTGAAATAAAAACAACTAACAATGGAGAGTATTATGATGCATATTGCGAGTGTATATGTGTAAAAATGTGTCAGCTCTGTGGGTGAACAACATACATATGCTTGCAGTGTGTCTGTTTGACAGGAAAAAGCGAGGGGGAAAAGAGAGGAGATTTCAGCTGTAGGGGACAGTGGGGGATAGCACATAGCCCTTGGGATGTCTAAGTACGTACAATGCAAGTGTGTTCTATGTGTGTGCATGCGCATGTGCGTGTGTGTGTGTGTGTGTGTGTGTGTGTGTGTGTGTGTGTGTGTGTGTGTGTGTGTGTGTGTGTGTGTGTGTGTGTGTGCACGCCGGAGGTAAAGCAGTGGATGTTGAAGCTGATTTGTTCTGATGGACTCAAACACAGACACAGACTCTGCCTGTGACTCACAGACGAGACGCAAGTATCCCTTAGGGGACGGCCCAGGGCGCACACACACACACACACACACACACACACACACACACACACACACACACACACACACACACACACACACACACACACACACACACACACACACACACATTGCCAGGTTAGATATCTGCCTGCTTGTGGATCTTGTTCCAGCAGGGATTTGAAGGGAGCATGACGTCACTTGAATGTTTGACTTCAGTTCTTCACAGAGCATACTTGCATTGAAACCTCTGATTGTGTCTTTTTTTTTTTTTTGTTCCCCTTCAGTGATTTTTTTTTTTCAAATGTTTTATTACTCTCGTGAAAACGGGATTCGGATTTTACTGGGTTGCTTTCTCACGTCTTTTTCACTGTGACCGTTGAAAGCACAATGTCCAGTTGTGAGTGCAGATCATGAATGACGCTTATTGAGCAGCTGTGGGAGCGATGCTTTCTGATTGCCTTTTCTCAAGCCAGCAGAAGTTTGGCAGAGCCACTTGAGGGCGTGGACACAATAAAGATGGATGATGAGGCAAGATGAGGAGGCCAAAGCCTTCCAGTCAAAGACTTTGCCTCTTTCCCTCCCTGACTAACTGACTGTAATCGGACATTAAAACGCACAACACTAGACGCACAAAGCGCTCACACAGTTGCCTGCGCGGGCGCAACGGGGTGCGGAGATGGATCGGGGCACACAAAAGTGCCATCAGGCTAATATGAGCAGTGTGTGACGTCAACCGTATGCTCGTTATAATAGAGCTGGGAGCGTCAAAGTGACAGATATCACACACAGGCAAACACAATGAATTAGCAGCGGGTCATGCTGAGATCAAACCATTAATCACAATCGAATGCTCGCTTCTTAGGAGCAAAAAATGGCCGTGCAGTGTTGTCATGTGCCTGTTAGTGCGTGTTCCCATTGATGCAGACTAGTGTTGTCCCGATACCAATATTTTGGTCCCGGTACCGGGACCAAAATTATTTCGATACTTCGATGTTTCTTATTGCAAGTTTGTCCTTAAATAAAATAGTGAACTTAAAAGACAACTTGTCTTTTATTAGTAAGTAAGCAAAAAAAGGCTCCTAATTTAGCTGCTGACATATGCAGTAACATATTGTGTCATTATCCATTCTATTATTTTGTCAAAATTATGAGGGACAAGTGGTAGAAAATTAATTATTAATCTACTTGTTCATTTACTGTTGACGTCTGCTTACTTTCTCTTTTAACATGTTCTATCTACACCTCTACTAAAATGGAATAATCACTTATTGTTCTGTTGTTTGATACTTTAAATTAGTTTTGGATGATACCACAAATTTGGGTATCAATCAGATACCAAGTCATTCCAGGATCCTACATTGGTCATATTCAAAGTCCTCATGTGTGCAGGGACATATTTTCTGAGTTTATAAACATAATATAAATTTTAAAAAACGAAAGAAGATGTTGTGATGCTAAAAAATATTGACGTAATCATAGTAGTATCGACTAGATACGCTCCTGTACTTGGTATCATTACAGTGGATGTCAGGTGTAGATCCACCAATGGCGTTTGTTTACATTGTGACGCCGGTGAGCTACGGTGTGTAGTGAAGCATGTTTAGCTATTCCTCGTCTTGCAGGGATGATACTTGTAAGAAACTGACTTTATTTGTCGCCATGGAGGTGAGGATTAGTGATTTAGAAGTAGCTAAAACACTGCCGACTGAGGCTAGACTAGCTAGCTATGTCTTAAAGCACCTCTTCCTGAGGGCGTTTCAGTGTTATAACTTCACCTTTATCGTTACTTTTTAAGCCAAAATGCATCCATTCTCCCTTTTTTGTCTACACACTGTGTCTGTTTGTAAGTACTCCGTGATTGTGCACTGCCAAACATGCTCGTCTGCTCGTAAACCAGCAATGTCACGACGTGACGACGACGGGGGCGCAGACCGGTACTTTTCAAAGGTGGTATGGTACCGAATATGATTCATTTGTATCGCGGTACCACACTAATACCGGTATACCGTACAACCCTAATGCAGATTTGTTTTGTGTCTTGCAGACTTGTGTCATGCACGTAAGACGGTGAGGGATGTCAAAAAAGGAGTAACCCAACAGGCACAAGACATTGATCCAACAATGATTATACATACCGGGTACATGTCCTTTAAAACTGACTTTGAAATATGGTTGCAAAATATTTGTATTTGTAAATTGAGACAATATGGATGTCTAACGTTGGATCCACATTGTTGGTTGGGAAATGACCAAATTTCAATGGTCACATCAATGTCACAACCCGGCATTGAAAAAATGTTGTCAAAAAGCAGGTTGTTTCAACTTAAAATATGAGTTGTTTAAAGGCCTACTGAAATGAATTATTTTTATTTAAACGGGGATAGCAGATCCATTCTATGTGTTATACTTGATCATTTCGCGATAGTGCCATATTTTTGCTGACAGGATTTAGTAGAGAACAACGACGATAAAGTTCGCAACTTTTGGTCTCTGATTAAAAAAAAGCCTTGCCCCTACCGGAAGTAGCGTGACATAGTCAGTTGTTCGCCTCCTCATATTTTCCTATTGTTTTCAATGCAGCTAGAGCGATTTGGACCGAGAAAGCGACGATTACCCCATTAATTTGAGTGAGGATGAAAGATTCGTGGATGAGGAACGTTAGAGTGACGGAGTAGAATGCAGTGAAAGACATATCTTTTTTTGCTCTGACCGTAACTTAGGTACAAGCTGGCGCATTGGATTCCACACTCTCTCCTTTTTCTATTGTGGATCACGGATTTGTATTTTAAACCACCTTGAATACTATCCTCTTGAAAATGAGAGTCGAGAACGCGAAATGGACATTCACAGTGACTTTTATCTCCACGACAATACATCGGCAAAGCTCTTTAGCTACTGAGCTAACGTGATAGCATCTGGCTCAAATGCAGATAGAAACAAAATAAATAAATCCCTGACTGGAAGGATAGACAGAAGATCAACAATACTATTAAACCATGGACATGTAACTACACGGTTAATAATTCTCAGCCTGGCAAAGCTTAACAATGCTGTTGCTAACGACGCTGAAGCTAACTTAGCAACTTAGCAACAGGACCTCACAGAGCTATGATAAAAACATTAGCGCTCCACCTACGCCAGCCAGCCCTCATCTGCTCATCAACACCCGTGCTCACCTGCGTTCCAGCGATCGACGGAAGGACGAAGGACTTCACCCGATCACAGATGCGGTTGGCGGCTAGCGTCGGCTAGTGCGTCTGCTATCCAAGTAAGTCCTCCTCGTTGTGTTGCTACAGCCAGCCGCTAATACACCGACCCCACCTACAACTTTCTTCTTTGCAGTCTCCGTTGTTCATTAAACAAATTGCAAAAGATTCACCAACGCAGATGTCCAGAATACTGTGGAATTATGAGATGAAAACAGAGCTATTTTGTATTGTTTTCAATGGGGTACCGACACTTCTGTATCACTGGCTACGTCACGCACATACGTCATCATCCAAAGCCGTTTTCAACCGGAAGTGTGGCGGGAAATTTAAAATTGCACTTTATAAGTTAACCCGGCCGTAATGGCATGTGTTGCAATGTTAAGATTTCATCATTGATATATAAACTATCAGACTGCGTGGTCGGTAGTAGTGGGTTTCAGTAGGCCTTTAACGTCACCTGATTTAACAAGTTCTCAACGTTGTTTCAATGTCTTGTGCCTGCGGGGTAATAGGTAGGCGACTGGTAGGTGAAGAACTACTGACAGAAGGTGGATTCTGTCCTCCGTTGAATCGCAGTCCACACCTTTTACAGATAAAGTCAGTGTTTGGTTGTTCAACAATACAAAGAATTACAAGAAGCGACAGAAAACAACAAGAGAGGACGAATCCGCGTTACACAAAACTTGATAAGATAACAAAAAACAGTACTGTTGGATAAGATACTGAGAGAATGGATAAAGGTAATAAGCATATTGTGGCACTTGGTCTAAGGCTATTCAACTCCAGTGGAAACTCGATTTACAAACTTAATTGGTTCTAGAACATGGTTTGCAAATCGAAAAGTTCTTAAAGTCAAGCAGAGTTCCCCATAAGAAACAATGAAAACATACATAATGTGTTCTAGCCTCAACAAACGTCCCTATTTTAGCAAAAGAATGCACACTTTGAAGATACTTTTATCATTATCTGTTGCCGCCTGTCTGTTTTTTGTTGCAGTGCTTGGATTTTGTGCTACGAAGGGTAACCACCTTAAGCTCTCCAGTTCATTAACTCGGCGCCAGTTGATTCCTGGTGCTTCACCCTTTCAGTCGCGTTCCTCTCCTCTGCTCTGGCTCCGCTCACGCTCCTAATTCCTGTGTCTCTGCTCCTAAGCTATGTGTTTTAAATGTATTTAAACTTTTTTCGATACTTTTATAAATAAATGGGACCACAAAAAATTGTATTATTGACTTTATATTAACAAAAAAATCATATGATTAACTGAACATACACTACCGTTCAAAAGTTTGGGGTCACATTGAAATGTCCTTATTTTTTAAGGAAAAGCACTGTAATTTTCAATGAAGATAACTTTAAACTAGTCTTAACTTTAAAGAAATACACTCTATACATTGCTAATGTGGTAAATGACTATTCTAGCTGCAAATGTCTGGTTTTTGGTGCAATATCTACATAGGTGTATAGAGGCCCATTTCCAGAAACTATCACTCCAGTGTTCTAATGGTGCAATCATGTTCACACATCTGAAAACAGTTTAGCTCGTTACAGAAGCTACAAAACTGACCTTCCTTTGAGAAGATTGAGTTTCTGGAGCATCACATTTGTGGGGTCAATTAAACGCTCAAAATGGCCAGAAAAAGAGAACTTTCATCTGAAACTCGACAGTCTATTCTTGTTCTTAGAAATGAAGGCTATTCCACAAAATTGTGTGGGTGACCCCAAACTTTGGAACGGTAGTGTATGTTTCTTATTGCAATCAAGGAACAACTTTGGCATTAAATAATATAATGAACATACTAGAAAACTTTACTTTTTGTAGTAAGTAAGCAAACAGTTTACAAAGGCTCCTAATTTGGCTGCTAACGTATGCAGTAACATATCGTGTCATTTCACATTCTATTGTTTTGTCAGAATTATGAGGGACAAGCAGTAGAAAATTGATTATTAATCTACTTGTTCATTTACTGTTAATATATTCTTACATTCTGTGTTCTAACGTGTTCTAACCACTCTTCTGTTAAAATGTATTAAGCACTTATTCTTCTCTTGTTTGATAGTACTTTACATATGTTTGATGCTCTCAAAAACGTTAACAACAATGTTGCTACAATAATAAATATATAGTTAAAAAGTAAAATCATTTTTACTTTGCTGTCAGCGAATGGCAGACATACCAGATCATACCAGTGTTTTGAGTTACGAGCTTTGTCGTGGAACGCAATGTGCTCGTAAATTGAGGTCCTACTGTACTCGTGAACCCGTATCAAACAACGGACACACGTACATCCAGGGGAGCTGGAGCAAACGCTAAATTGAGCCGCAACAGCAAGCATACATTAGGCAGGGAACAGTCCGGAATCCACAGTTTATGAGGGAAACTGAAATCATGTGTGAGAATGTGAGAATGAGGACTCAAAGAGATAACAGAGGGTGACAGGGAAGTGACAGATACTTTCTAAATACTGAAAAGTTTTTAGACACTCACTTGGCAATTTGAAGATTATTCTCCCTCCACATATTTTCTATGAGATTAGGGTCTGGTGCCAGTCCAGCATCTTAATGTGCTTGTTCTTGAGCCACGGCTTTGTTCCCTTTGCCGTATGTTTTGGATACTTGTAAAACTGGGAACCCGCATCCAGAACCCATCCTTGGTGTTCTGGATGAGGCCAGGAAGTTCTCATCCAAGATTCTATGGTACATGACGGCCTTTCATCTGCCCCCTTAATGCGTCTCTCTGCACTCTCAGCTCAGAAACAAACCCAAAGTAAAATCTTTCCACTTCTTTGTTTGCAAAAAAAAAATGACCACGCAGTCAAAAGTGTAGTCACATTGCTACAGACGTGTGGGAACCTGAATGAGATGGGTCAGTAAAGAACATGGCATTTCACAGTAAAAACATAATAATAATACAGTAGTAGTTAGGAATGTCCAAAATGGGCCAAATAGCTGGAGGTGTGACCACATTTATTTCCCATTATTTTGTATACTGTCACTCATGGAAGAAGTCCGGGAAGTAGTTCAGCTATTCATACTGTAAGTCAATGTGCCTATTGTCCCTCATGGGTCACTGTAGGTGAGGAGATGTGGGAACTGGTGACAGAAGGGAGATTCTTTCCACTGCTTTCTGGATGTGGAACATTGATTTGTTCTTTCTCTGAGAGAAGCAAACATCCAGAACCTGGGGGAAATAGGATATACATTGTATATTTATTAAAAAGTCAGGCTTATTAGCTAGCTTGTCTTTCTGCTGTAAGTTTCCAAGAAGTACAAAACAACCGCGTGTTGTGTTTCAAAGAGATCAGAGGGGGACTGATGTGTATTTTTGCTAACATGCCGTACAGATCTCGTGTCAGTGGTTTGTGCTCAGAGTGAGGATATACAGTACAGGCTTAAAGTTTGGACACAACTTCTCCTCATTCAATGCGTTTTCTTTATTTTCATGACTGTTTACATTGTAGATTGTCACTGAAGGCATCAAAACTATGAATGAACACATGTTGAGTTATGTACTTAACAAAAAACGGTGAAATAACTGAAAACATATTTATATATTTTTTTCATTTTATTTTTTTGACATCCAGCATCAGACATTCCTATCCATTACATCATATTCACATACATCATACATCTGTTGTCTGCCCTAAATGTCAAAATATTTTTTGATTATATCCCAACCATACCACCCACACTACCATAGTAGCAATATAAAATATAACATATATGCACTCAGCATCAAGGGTTCGATCTGGGGGTTAAATCACCAAAATGATTTCCGAGCGCGGCCACCGTTGCTGCTCACTGCTCCCCTCACCTCCCAGGGGGTGGAACAAGGGGATAGGTCAAATGCAGAGGGTAATTTCACCACACCTAGTGTGTGTGTGACAATCAGTGGTACTTTAACTTTAACTTTACATATTATATACAGTATATAATATATTCCGCTTGTCCCTTTTGGGGTCGCAGGGGGTGCTGGAGCCTATCTCAGTTGCATTCGGGCGGAAGGCGGGGTACACCCTGGACAAGTCGCCACCTCATCGCAGGGCCAACACAGATAGACAGACAACATTCACACTCACATTCACACATTAGGGCCAATTTAGTGTTGCCAATCAACCTATCCCCAGGTACATGTCTTTGGAGGTGGGAGGAAGCCGGAGTACCCGGAGGGAACCCACACAGTCACGGGGAGGACATGCAAACTCCACACAGAAAGATCCCGAGCCCGGGATTGGACTCAGGACTACTCAGGACCTTCTTATTGTGAGACACATGCACTAACCCCTGCCACCGTGTTGTCCAGTATATAATATATAGTGATATATTATATTATTATATTATATTATATTTTTATATAATACATACAATATACCTGCGATGAGGTGGCGACTTGTCCAGCGCCCCCTGCGACCCCGAAGGGAATAAGCGGTAGAAAATGGATGGATGGACATACAATATACAGATGACTAATAAATGCTTTAAAATGTAATATCGGAAATTATCTGTATCGGTTTTTTTAATTATCGGTATCGTTTTTTTTCTGTTTTAAAAAAAAAAAATTAAATCAACACAAAAAACATAAGATACACTTACAATTAGTACACCAACCCAAAAAACCTCCCTCCCCCATTTACACTCATTCACACTCATTCACACTAAAGGGTTGTTTCTTTCTGTTATTAATATTCTGGTTCCTACATTATATATCAATATATATCAATACAGTCTGCAAGGGATACAGTCCGTAAGCACACATGATTGTGCGTGCTGCCGGTCCACTAATAGTACTAACCTTTAACAGTTAATTTTACTAATTTTCATTAATTATTAGTTTCTATGTAACTGTTTTTATATTAATTAGATTATATTATATATTTAATTTTCTTTTTTATTCAAGAAAATGGTTTTAATTTATTTATCTTACCTGGTTGTCCAAATTAGGCATAATAATGTGTTAATTCCACGACTGTATCTATCGGTATGGGTTGATATCGGTATCGGTTGATATCGGTATCGGTAATTAAAGAGTTGGACAATATCGGAATATCGGATATCGGCAAAAAGCCATTATCGGACCTCCCTAATACAATATATAACAAATCCCAATTACCATGTACAATATTACAGTATATGTAACAGCTGCAGCACAAAAAAAGGTCAGCATAAAATAGAGAGTAGATCCAGCAGAAAATATACATTCTAAACAAAGAGAGGTAGCTAACATGGAAGCGATTTGTTTTCACATGTTTTTACTAGAGATGTCCAATAACATCGGACTGCCGATATTATCGGCCGATAAATGCTTTAAAATGTAATATCGGAAATTATCGGTATCAGTTTCAAAAAGTAAAATGTATGACTTTTTAAAACGCCGCTGTACGGAGTGGTACTTGGACGTAGGGAGAAGTACAGAGCGCCAATTAACCTTAAAGACTCTGCCTTTGCGTGCCGGTCCAATCACATAATAGCTACAGCTTTTCACACACACAAGTGAATGCAAAGCATACTTGGTCAACAGCCATACAGGTCACACTGAGGGTGACCATATAAACAACTTTAAAGGCCTACTGAAACCCACTACTACCGACCACGCAGTCTGATAGTTTATATATCAATGATGAAATCTTAACATTGCAACACATACCAATACGGCCGGGTTAACTTATAAAGTGCAATTTTAAATTTCCTGCCACACTTCCGGTTGAAAAGGTCTAGATATGATGACATATGCGCGTGACGTAAACGATTGATACGGTGGTATTGGTACCCCATTGAATACAATACAAAAAAGCTCTGTTTTCATTTCAAAATTCCACAGTATTCTGGACATCTGTGTTGGTGAATCTTTTGCAATTTGTTTAATGAACAATGGAGACTGCAAAGAAGAAAGTTGTAGGTGGGATCGGTGTATTAGCGGCGGACTACAGCAACACAGCCAGGAGGACAGAGATGGATAGCAGACGCGCTAGCCGCCGAACTCACCTTAACTTCCTCCGTCTCGCCGACCGCATCTGTGATCGGGTGAAGTCCTTCGTCGCACCGTCGATCGCTGGAACGCAGGTGAGCACGGGTGTTGATGAGCAAATAAGTGCTGGCTGGCGTAGGTGGATAGCTAATGTTTTTAGCATAGCTCTTTAAGGTCCGGTTGCTAAGTTAACTTTAATGGCGTCGTTAGCAACAGCATTGTTAACCTTCGACAGGCTGGAAAGCATTAACCGTGTAGTTACATGTCCATGGTTTAATAGTATTGTTGATCTTCTGTCTATCCTTCCAGTCAGGGATTTATTTCTTTTGTTTCTATATGCAGTTAAGCACGATGCTATCACGTTAGCTCCGTAGCTAAAGTGTTTCGTCGATGTATTGTCGTGGGGATAAAAGTCACTGTGAATGTCCATTTCGCGTTCTCGACTCTCATTTTCAAGAGGATATAGGTGGTTTAAAATACAAATCCGTGATCCACAATAGAAAAAGGAGAGAGCTTGTACCTAAGTTACGGTCAGAGCGAAAAAAGATATGTCTTGCACTGCATTCTAGTCCTTCACTCTAACGTTCCTCATCCACGAATCTTTCATCCTCGCTCAAATTAATGGGGTAATCGTCACTTTCTCGGTCCGAATCGCTCTAGCTGCATTGAAAACAATAGGAAAATGTGAGGAGCCTTTCAACTGACTACGTCACGCTACTTCCGGTAGGGGCAAGGCTTTTTTTTATCAGATACCAAAAGTTGCGATCTTTATCGTCGTTGTTCTCTACTAAATCCTTTCAGCAAAAATATGGCAATATCGCGAAATGATCAAGTATGACACATTGAATGGATCTGCTATCCCCGTTTAAATACAAAAATTTCATTTCAGTAGGCCTTTAACACTGTTACAAATATGCGCCACACTGAACCCACACCAAACAAGAATGACAAACACATTTCGGGAGAACATCCGCACCGTAACACAACATAAACACAACAGAACAAATACCCAGAACCCCTTGCAGCACTAACTCTCCCGGGACTCTACAATACAAACCCCCCCATACCGCCTACATATCCCCCCCACCTCAACCCCGCCACCTCCCCAACCCCGCCCACCTCAACCTCCTCATGCTCTCTCAGGGAGAGCATATCCCAAATTCCAAGCTGCTGTTTTGAGGCATGTTAAAAAAACATAATGCACTTTGTGACTTCAATAATAAATATGGCAGTGCCATGTTGGCATTTTTTTCCATAACTTGAGTTGATTTATTTTGGAAAACCTTGTTACATTGTTTAATGCATCCAGCGGGGCATCACAACAAAATTAGGCATAATAATGTGTTAATTCCACGACTGTTTATATCGGTATTGGTTGATATCAGAATCGGTAATTAAGATTTGGACCATATCGGAATATCGGATAAAGCCATTATCGGACATCTCTAGTTTTTACCTTATTTTTTGTGGACTCTTTGAACATGCACTGCAACCACATAATTTCCCCCATTGTGGCATAAATAAAGTATATATCTCATCCTTTTAACATAGTGTTTGTGAGACGTTTTCACATAGAGCTTATGTATTCGATCTCATTACGGTAGATTTGGGCGGGTGTACCTGATAAAATGGCCATTGTGTGTAAAAAACATTTTCAAATATTACATCGGGGATCGGCCTAAAATGACCCGGAAATTCAGGACAAATGTTTGGAAGAAGTGATGTAAGTAGGATGCTGTGAAGTAACTGCTAATGTGCTGTGTGGTCCGCAGGTGGCTTTGAAGTAAAAGCTGTGTGTCAGCGCTCTTGACAAAATGTGCCTCCGTCACTCTCTTGCATTCCCTCTGCATTCCTTTCATCCCCTCACTAGTTTCTTCTTCCCCCAGTTTCTGACTTCATGAGTGTAATGGCAAGCTGAAGATTTACTTTTATTGCAGCCCCCCCCCCCCCCCACCCCCCCCCCCCCGTCTGCTTTCAGGTAAATATTTGCCTCACGTGTCCAAAGTGAGGAGCAAACCTGACCACTTAGCTATCTGAGGAATGCGCTGCATCATCACTTCCTGGCCCGATAACGCTGGAAAAGCCTGATCCCTATCACCGACACGCGGCATCATCGCCCCCCCCCCCCGTTGATGTGTGTGTTTATGTATGTGTGTGAGGACTGACTGCAAAGTGTTGTGTCCTCATACCATAATAGGCTTCCCCGAGTAACTGTCCCATAATTCTCGAGCTCTGAGGAGATCCAGCTGGCTCTGGCCTCAAAAGGAAGGGCGAGCGGGGGAGACGAGCGCTGCACCTTCTCCCTCTCTTCAAACACTCGCTTGGCTGGACTGCGGTTCACCCTCCATGTCAGACTGAAACATTTCCACAAGGAATTCCAAGCATCCTGGAAGATATCTTCCTGATTCCTGAGGGCTTTAGTAACATGCTCATCCTGTCTGGATAGTCTGCCAAGAAACACATCTCACCAACCCAGTGAGAGGGAGAGAGACATTTTACATCGTGACGTTGCGGCGGAGGAATGCTGCCGTAATTTTCGCCACGCCGAATCGCGAGTGATAAAGTCGTGTGGTGATGCTGAGCTGGCGGCCACACACTCGGGAATACCACTGAGGATACAGAACATGCACAATATGTTCCGGGGGGGGATGATACATGAGACAATTCATAAGCAAGGAAGATTGATACGCTGCTGATAGCTGGCATCTTGCTACATTTGAATAAGTGCTTTGTACACTACCGTTCAAAGGTTTGGGGTCACCCAAACAATTTTGTGGAATAGCCTTCATTTCTAAGAACAAGAATAGACTGTCGAGTTTCAGATGAAAGTTCTCTTTTTCTGGCCATTTTGAGCGTTTAATTGACCCCACAAATGTGATGCTCCAGAAACTCAATCTGCTCAAAGGAAGGTCAGTTTTGTAGCTTCTGTAACGAGCTGAACTGTTTTCAGATGTGTGAACATGATTGCACAAGGGTTTTCTAATCATCAATTAGCCTTCTGAGCCAATGAGCAAACACATTGTACCATTAGAACACTGGAGTGATAGTTTCTGGAAATGGGCCTCTATACACCTATGTAGATATTGCACCAAAAACCAGACATTAGCAGCTAGAATAGTCATTTACCACATTAGCAATGTATAGAGTGTATTTCTTTAAAGTTAAGACTAGTTTAAAGTTATCTTCATTGAAAAGTACAGTGCTTTTCCTTAAAAAATAAGGACATTTCAATGTGACCCCAAACTTTTGAACGGTAGTGTACGTAGTAGAGATCGACTCATACAGTCTATCGTATCGGCCTTTTTTATCAGTATCTACAACATAACTACATCAGCAGATAAAAAGTACCAATTATTGTCACACACACACTAGGTGTGGTGAAATTATCCTCTGCATTTGACCCATCACCCTTGATCCCCCCCTGGGAGGTGAGAGGAGCAGTGGGCAGCAGCGGTGGCCGCGCCCGGGAAACATTTTGGTGATTTAACCCCCAATTCCAACCCTTGATGCTGAGTGTGTGTGTCCCATTTTTATAGTCTTTGGTATGACTCGGCTGGGGTTTGAACTCACGACCAGTGTTGGGTTAGTTACTGAAAACCAGTAACTAGTTATAGTTACTAGTTAATTTATTTCAAAAGTAGCTCAGTTACTAACTCAGTTACTTACACCAAAAAGTAATGCGTTACTGTGAAAAGTAACTATTTAGTTACTTATATATATTTTTTATTTTTTTAAGGCCCCATTTAATGCCCTTTTAGCCTTCATTTCAGTACTGTTATTGCACTGGAAAATAATACAATCTGTTGATCAACTTGACATGCATTTGCATCACTGAACTCTGCTAAGCAATGTGGTCTACATACAACACACAAAGACAAAGATATGTTTCAAAGGGCTGATTTGTTTCAGGCCAGAACAAATTGACAAAACTATTTTAAATAGCTGCAACATAACATACATAAGTAACAAACAGCATAATAACAACATAACTGTAAACCAAGAAAGGCACACACTACATACACAAAGCCTAACCAGGCGTTTTTTTATCTCAAGGAATTCTGAAATAAAATCATGTCTGAAGCCCAGAACACTCTACACATTTCCCCAGTTTTAGTTTAGAGATAAAGAAAGATTGGCCTGGCCCACTAGCATCTCTCTTTATGTTTGTGAACTTTATAGTCTATACATTTAGAGTGATGTGATAATCAAACACTCTAGAAGTCTAGAATGAAAGAGCAACAGTATATAAGATAATTGACAGATTGTGTACCTTCAGTGCGCAGTGCCTCGTTAAAATCCAGCTGCTGTTGCTTAGCAGGTGAAGTGTGTCTCTCTTTACTAGCTTCGTCGAAGCATGTTGCTTTTGTAGCTGTTTCAGCAGATTTTAATTGCTAGGATAGGATCTTTGATCCAAAACACAACTTACATTCAACTAAAATGTATTTTTCTTTGTGGTCGACAAAATAAAAGTATTGAGAATATCTCCCTGTTAAGAAACTCGGCTTCGGGCTTCGCCATGATGTCTTGTTAGTAAACACAGACACGCCCCCTCCCACACACACACACACACATACACACAGACAGCGCGCGGCGCGCCTCTTTCTTGACGCCTCTTCGGCAGCGCTGCAATAAAACACACTCAGATCTTCTCAGTTTCTAGCCGATACTACATAAAAAATAACGTAAAATACAGCAGTAACGGTAACTGAGTTACTGAATATAAAAAATAACGCGTTAGATTACTATTTACCGCCAAAAGTAACGGCGTTAAAGTAACGCGTTACAAAGTAACGCGTTAGTCCCAACACTGCTCACGACCTACCGATCTACAATACATACACTTATGTGCCGTCGGGGACAGCAAGGCCTTCTCTCCTGGCCTGACACAACCAGAAATCATGATCATAATTAAATATAAAAGGACTTTTTTATTTACTTTCCCTAAATATCTAAAAGTATTCATATTCTCTTCTTGTCATATTATGCTCCTTCCAGTCTGTTGTTTTTAGGTTAGAGTTTGTATCCAATCAGAATTCAGCTAGCTTATGTTGCCATGCTGTACCAAATCTGCCCGGGGCTTTCAGAATCAACAATGCGGGCGTCTGTGCACTGTCAGTGAACGGGCACATACGGTTGATAGACAATTAGCATAGCCAATCAAATCACGGGTTGTTGTCAGTAAGGCCTTCTAGCTGCAAGTGTGTTTCTGTATAGTATCTCCAGCCGTGTTCATGTGGTGACATCAATTACGGTATTTTGAGAGGTGAAGTCGGACTAAGTAGGACATCACTGAAGGCCTAGGTGAGAAACGCACGGCCTGCCACTGCACTTATGATATCAGTGTTTAGTAGGGAACCAGGCCCCAGCATATCAATTCCTTGGAATCGCTTGCCATTTTGTCATGCGATTCTCTTATCGATGCTTTCGGGTGGGGATGACGTCATTACGCAATGTGCGTAGTGACTTGTAATAGTTATTAGGGATGTCCGATAATATCGGGCCGCCGATATTATCGGCCGATAAATGCTTTAAAATGTAATATCGGTATTGGTTTCAAAATTATCGGTATTGGTTTCAAAAAGTAAAATGTATGACTTTTTAAAACGTCGCTGTGTACACGGACGTAAGGAGAAGTACAGAGCGCCAATAAACCTTAAAGGCACTGCCTTTGCGTGCCGGCCCAGTCACATATCTACGGCTTTTCACACACACAAGTGAATGCAATGCATACTTGCTCAACAGCCATACAGGTCACACTGAGGGTGACCGTATAAACAACTTTAACACTGTTACAAATATGTGCCACACTGTGAACCCACACCAAACAAGAATGACAAACACATTTCGGGAGAACATCCGCACAGTAACACAACATAAACACAACAGAACAAATACCCAGAACCCCTTGCAGCACTAACTCTTCCGGGATGCTACAACATACACGCTCCGCTACCCCCAACCAACCCCCCCCCCCCCCCCCCAACCCCGCACACCTCAACCTCCTCATGCTCTCTCAGGGAGAGCATGTCCCAAATTCCAAGCTGCTGTTTTGAGTCATGTTAAAAAAAATAATACACTTTGTGACTTCAATAATAAATATGGCAGTGCCATTTTGGCATTTTTTTCCATAACTTGTGTTGATTTATTTTGGAAAACCTTGTTACATTGTTTAATACATCCAGCGGGGCATCGCAACAAAATTAGGCATGATAATGTGTTAATTCCACGACTGTACATATCGGTATCGGTTGATATCGGAATCAGTAATTAAGAGTTGGACAATTTCAGAATATCGGATATCGGCAAAAAAGTCATTATCGGACATCTCTAATAGTAATATGGCTGCTATTTCATCAAGAGGACATGCGAGCAATATACTGAAACATTTGAACACACAATGTAATAATTATAAATGAAAGTCGTGTTTATGAACCGCTCCGATCTCATCCCAGCAGCAGTAACGCTAGCACGTCATCTGAATACAACAACTATTATGTTAGCGCTATTTTTTGTTAAGTTGAAATGAACGCCTCCTTATTTAGATAAGCATGACGAGAAACCGATTCTGACTGGCTCCGAGGCGGTATCGACCCTAAAAAAAAAAATTGATCAATGTTTAGTTTACAGCAAAGTTGATGGTTCTTAGCAGACCTGCATGCCCACGGCTTAATTTTCCACTGTTAGGGTAGAGGGAGGGTCCTTACTTGACTGTGTTTACACAACAAACACGCTGGTGAAGAAGCAATAACTGCACAATAGGGGGAAGGCGCCCATCCTCGTTGAGCTAATAAATTCCAGTGTGAGAGAATAACACCTGATTGACGCTGTCAGAGAGTATGTTTATTAATGTGGTTATAGTTTGCACCATAAAAAACTATCCTTAATTACTTAAATTCAGGTATTTGTTACATGAAGTTGCAACAATGTATTCCCAACAGACTATTATCATCATTCCCTGCTGTTTATATTAGCTGCCCTGCGTGCAGTAAATATATGTTCACTTTTTGGGCCAATCAGGTTTCAGTGTCCATATGTTGCCATGTCAATGTAATCTGCCCAGGGCCTTCAGACTCGGGAGTGCAGGCCCATGTCACTTAAACTATACTAGCAATGGTTATGGTTATGGTGTTAGTTTATTTCAAACATGCATACAGTTACAATACGGTACATAACAGTTTCTCATTACAGCATACCTGAAAAGGAGTAGGAAGAAGCAGAGTTTATTTAATCCTACCTCTTTCCGCTTCGTAGCAATTTCTAACACATTTGTTTACACTAATCTGTAACAGAAAGAGTGGATAAATAAATAAATAACAAATAAGCAATGGGGCTTTTTCTTTAACCAATCAGAAGTCAGAATAGCCTCACGGTGCCCAGTGTGATGTCAGCAAGTTTCCGTCCTCCTATTTTCTTGATTACAGTAAAGCTGTTCAAACATTTGTAAAATTATTTTGTCTATAAATAATCAGCATCTCTAGTGAGTATGATGTATTTTGTTTATATTTTTAATATTTGTTGTCATGTTTTTAGATCAGGGGTCAACAACCCAAAATGTTGAAAGAGCCATATCGGACCAAAAAAAAAAAAAAAAATCTGACTGGAGCCGCAAAAAATTAAAAGTGTTATAATGAAAGCAACACATGAGTAGGCTATATTAGACATACTTGCCAACCTTGAGACCTCCGATACCGGGAGGTGGTAGGTGGGGGCGTGGTCGGGGTTGGGGCGGGGGGCGTGGTTGGGGGCGTGGTTAAGAGGGGAATATATTTAAGCTATAATTCACCAACTCAAGTATTTCATACATATATATATATATATATATATATATATATATATATATATATATATATATATATATATATATATATATATATATATATATATATATATATATATATATATGTATGAAATACTTGACTTTCAGTGAATTCTAGCTATATATATATATATACATATATATATTTATTTTATTATACATATAAATAAAAGAAATACTTGAATTTCAGTGTCCTGGAGGCTATCCAGTAGATGGCAGTATTGTCCTGTTTAAGAGTGTCACAACATTGCTGTTTACGGCAGACAAACTGCTTTACGGTAGACTAAACGTGACTGCTGTTGTTGTGTGTTGTTACAGCGCTGGGAGGACGTTAATGAAACTGCCTAACAATAAACCCACATAAGAAACCAAGAACTCGCCCTCGATCATTCTACAGTAATGACGTCATTGGGCAGGCAATCTGTTTATATTGTGGGAAAGCGGACGTGAAAACAGGCTGTCTTCACTCAGGTCCGCATGGAGCTGGAGGGGGCGCGGCCTCCAGCTCCGCCTGAATTTCGGGAGTTTGTCGGGAGAAAATTTCTGCCGGGAGGTTATCGGGAGAGGCGCTGAATACCGGGAGTCTCCCGGTAAAAACGGGAGGGTTGGCAAGTATGATATTAGACTACTATCAAAGGCTGACGCAAATCTTAGTTGACGGAAATGTTGTATTTTAATTTTTATTCTACACATTTTTGCAGCAACGGAAATCATTAGTAAAATGCAGGCTTCTCACAGGATGCAATAACTCCTGGAAATTACTGGCTTATAATGGCCAAAGGTATAGATGTGTGTGTCCAAGTTCAAGGAAACGGCAGGCTGTCTTCTTCTAATGGATTTATTACAATCTTTGCAAGCTGGGTAACGTTTGCTGTGGTCTGGAACAAAAAGCCAGCAGCTTAGTTGCCGGAATTTTTGTGTTGAATTTACATTGGATTTTACGACATTATATTGTTCATGGGAAAACAGTACAAGTTATTTTTTTTAACCTTGAAGCTATGTGTCTGTCTTTAAAAGCACCAATTGTTCCAAAGATGTATTTAAACACTGAGTGGTACACAAGTGTCCTGTTGTACAAAAAACATGTACTGTATCATAAGAAATTGTATCCTTTTTTACAAGTGATCCCCTCCCATTTTCCTTATGTAGAGAGTCTGCTGGGAAACATGGCGGGGTTCATAAAGGAAACAATCCACTCATGGTGGTGTTTCCAATTTGATGTACCAGAAAAAAGAGATGATATTTTGCAGCAGATAATATGGATGAACTCTAATATTGTAATAGATGGAAAGCCTTTCTTTTGGAAAAATATGCTTGAAAGAGGAATAATTTTTGTCAATGACATTATCAATGAGAATGGTAAAATTATGAAATATGATGAATTAACAACTACGTATGGTGATGCTTGTTCAAGCTTTTCATTTAATCAACTAACTGGAGTCATTGGGAAAAGATGGAAACAAATTAATTATGGAACTACCAAATTATTAGTTTGTAAACCCTTAATAAGAAATTCTAGTTGGCACAAAGGAACTAAAATAAACAGAAAAATATATAAGTTTTATTAAATAAAGAAATCTTTGAAGGCTGCCCCATACAACACATATGGAAAATGGGAGGACTTTTTTGACTGCCCGTTGCCGTGGGATGCAATATTCAAATTCATCTACAAAACCACTATCGATGTGCAAAATCGTTATTTTCAAATTAAAATTATTTATAACTTCCTACCCACGGGAAAAATGTTAAAAATATGGAATATGACAGAGTCAGATGATTACCAATTTTGTTGTCAGGAGCCTACATTTGTTTTGGTATTGTCATATTGAGTCTTCGTTTTGGGTGGAAGTTGAAAAAATGTGTTTAAAGATTGGTTTGTTTATGAAGCTTGATGTGGTTTCTGTTATTTTAGGAGAGTTCATTGACAGTCATGATTTAGTCAATTTAATTATAGTACTCGGTAAAAGGTTTATTTTTAAGGCCAAAAACAGATATTCACTTAGTATTTCTTTCTTTAAAACATTTATTCAGTATTTTTTAACTTTAGAAAATTATATGGTTGAAAACGATCATGATGCCAAAAAACATAAAGGCTTATTTTGAAAATCTAATTTTTTTTATATATGATATGCAATCTGTTGTGTATTCCCTATTTTAAGTGTACATAAATGAAGGTATGTGTTGCTGAGTTCGACTTGGATGTGATCTGGACTGTACATGGGTGCTTAATTTGAAAATGTATTTTTGTTTGTGGATTGTATGCAACCTGTTGTGTTCCCTGGTTTTGGTGTAAATGGGTGAAGGTGTGTGTTGCTGAGCCCGATCTGGACGTAATCTGAACTGGATCTGGTTTTAAGAACCCCTTTGAACAATCTGATTTCATTGACAACCCAGTCTGGTGAAGTTAAGGTCCTTTGTTTCTTTTGTTTGAAACTAAAGCAAAATAAAAACAATTACATAAAAAATAGTAATTAAATAAAAATGTTAGTGGACCAGCACCACACACAATCATGTGTGCTCTAAAGACTGTATCCCTTGCAGACTGTATTATTCTATATTGTAGGAAGCAGAAGTTTTTTAATAACAGAAAGAGACAGCCCCTTTTGTGTAAATGAGTGTGGATGAGTGTGAATGGGGGAGGGAGGGTTTTCTTGGGTTGATGCACTAATGGTAAGTGTATCCTGTGTCTTTTTTTATGTTGTTTAAAATAAAATTAAATAATTAAAATAAAAAAATAAAAAAACAGTACTAGTTATTTTTTTATTCAGACAACTTAGCTGACAGTTTTTCTACCGTAAAAAAAAAAAATCGTCTTTCCATTTACAGTAATACACCGTTAAAAACAACAACCATAGATTTTACAGTCAAAAACTGGCAGCTCAGTCAACAGAATTTTAAGGCAAAAAAACAGTAGTAGTTTTTTTTCAATATACAGTACTATGCTGTAAAGAACAACACAACATTTATTGTCATTTGTATTAATTTAAAGGGTAGTTGGCTGTAAAGTTAAGTATTTTTATTTAGACATAAACATGTTTGGAAAGTATGATAATATACTGTAATATTTGTTGCAATATTGGATACTCTTAAAGTTTAAAAGGTGTGCAATTTCAAGCAGTACATATATTTTTTCTGGCACAATTAAAAAAATCAATTACATATAGTGAGAAAATATTAAGTACTTTATTGACACATATCATTTCCAGGTGTTTGCGGTCCAGATGAAATGATGTCTCGGGACCTGTGGCTTACATCAACATGAGTCAGCCATTCTGAAGGATGTCGACGTAAACGGCTTCCATTGTATGATTGTAACTGTACAGATTGGACAACTGTTTACTATTTACCATAATATCATACGGACGACAAAGTTCAATGTTTGAACAGCCTTTTCTGACTACCACTATTAACTTTCAACTGAGTCAGACGTAAAAAATAATATCTTTACTTCCAATTTGCATTCTGTTTTGGAGGAGGCAAACAAGGGACACGTCCTTGTAGAGTGTAGACGGTGCTCTGTGGCACACAAACAGCAGCTTGCATGGATTATGACATAAATTATTATCAATTGCTTCATTAAGAAAGGTCAGTTGTCTGATAATTGGGTGCTGTCGGAGGGCCTTCCATGTGGTATGGCTACAGCCCAGGAGCCGGTGAGGACAATATTTACTTAAAAGTATTGAAATAATGTTTTCTACATGTTTAAATAGTGCCGCTCTATGGGCACCTTTGGCAGAGTTTGGGCCAAACATTTTATTATTAGATATTTTTATGATGCTGTATGACTTTTTGGGTTAGGGTTAGGGTTAGGTTTGGGGTTTACAGCAGAACTATTAAATTAAATTGTGGTGACCACATTTCCAGAGACCTCTCTTCACTATTATTTTTAGTTGTGTATATTGTTGAGAATCTGCTGTTTTTAAGGACATACAGCAGAAAAAACTACCGTATTTTTCGGACTACAAGGCACACTTAAAATCCTTTCATTTTCTCAAAAATCGACAGTGCGCCTTATAATCCGGTGCGCCTAATGTACGTAATAATTCTGGTTGTGCTTACCGACCTCGTAGCTATTGTATTTGGTACATAGTGTAATGATAAGTGTGACCAGTAGATGGTAGTCACACATAAGAGATACATGTAGACTGCAATATGACGCCAGTAAACAACACCAAAACGTTAAATGTTCCATTGAAAATAAAAAAAACATTACACACGGCACTCAAAAATCTGTCAAAATGTTTTAGTATGACTTTTAAGCTGCACCGCTTGATGGATTGTCTGCCCATTACGGCTACCGTAGTCAGAGATACAAGTATTACTATGGTGTGTATAAGGACCGCAAAATGGCACCCAATAGCAGACATTATCTGGCATTTTGCTTCACGATATGATGCAAAACCAACTTTTCTTACCTTTTGGTACATGGTGATGTGTATTTGAGATCTGCATAAGTCCTGAAAATGTGCAAACAAAACGGCGCATCTTGAAGCGACTGTCAGAAAGCGACTTGAAGTTGAAGATAATCTGTAAAACATACTCTATGCAACATTTTGACCAAAGAACCACCATTACATGTTCTATAGAACACAAGGAAATGTATGATAATACGACCCCTTTAATGCTTGCGCCTTATGTATGAAAATAGACCTGAATAGACCCGCTCATCGGCAATGCGCCTTATAATCTGGGGCGCCCTATGGTCTGGAAAATACGGTAGTCCAATATCGTCTGTATGACAGCACTCCAGTGCTTATAGGAATCTGCTGCAAAAATGTTAGTCCCTTCCAAGTTTTTTGAGCAGAACTCTGCTGTTGATTTTGTGTCATCCAGTTGACTAGATTGTGGCCCTTAGACTAGTCCCCAGCCAGTCAGAGGGTACATACGGACCAAAAACAACACTCACTTTTACACTTACAAACAATTTGGAACAGGGCTATTCAACTGGCGGCTCAGGGGCCAAATTCTCCCCAGGGAATGACCTTCGAGTTCAGTGAAGCCTACAAATCAGTGGACAAATATCCATTTTTATTTATGGTACCATTGTTATTAGAATTAGTTTGCACTGTGGATGCCCGGATCAGGACAGGATAGGATATACTTTATTTGTTATCCCACAATGGGGAAATGACGTTGTTGCAGTGCAGGTTTTTACATACAGTAACAGAACAGAGCCTGCAGTGCCTCAGACTGGAAGTCTCTGCAGAGAGTGGTGAGGACGGCGGAAAAGATCATCAGGACTCCTCTTCCTCCTATCCAGGAGATCGCAAAAATCCGCTGCCTGACCAGGGCTCAGAAAATCTGCAGAGACTCCTCCCACCCCCACCAAGGACTGTTTTCAATGCTGGACTCTAGAAAGAGGTTCCGCAGCCTCCGAAGCAGAACCTCCAGGTTCTGTAACAGCTTCTTCCCTCAGGCCGTAAGACTCTTGAACACATCCTAAAAATCCCCTCAATTCCACCCCAAAATGGATTAACTCGCTGGAATATAAAGACAATATAACATACATTCATAAACCTGGATGCATATGCAAAAGTGCAATATATTTATCTGTACAGTAATCTATTTATTTATATCTGCACCTTATTGCTTTTTTATCCTGCACTACCATGAGCTAATGCAACGAAATGTCGTTCTTATCTGTAGTGTAAAATTCAAATTTGAATGACAATAAAAAAAATTTAAAAAAAAAGGAAGTCTAAGAAGTAAAATATAATGAAAAAAAAAATGAAAAAAAGTAATAAATACTAGATATTGCACACTAATATGTATCAAAAAAGATAAAACAAAAAAATACTAACATCTGTATTGCACACCAAGAAAAAAGAAGTCACATAAGTGTGCTGTAAAGTCTTATGGCTGTGGGTAGGAAGGACCTGTGGTAGCGCTCCTTCTTGCACTGTGGATGTAACAGTCTTTATGCTGAAGGAGCTCCTCAGGGCCTCCACAGTTGTAGCCTTTTTTTGGCCTCAGATCCTATCCGATTTTAAGTCCCGATTCGATACTTTGACAATAGAATATAGAAGTGAAAATGTTTTATAGCAGGTAACTAAATTAAACATATTAATACATTTTTATAAAGCTTATATTATAATATTAAATTTATTATGTTTTGTTATAAATCTGGTGTGATATATTTTATTAACAAAATAAAGTGCCTAGTGTTGCCGGGTCATGTCTTGATTTATGTTTAGTACCTTTGTTCCTATGTTTAAGTCTTCTATTTTGTGCCTGCATTTTCCCTGTTGTGCCATTTTTTTTCAGTTCATTCTTCCTCTGCGAGGAGCGGACCTTGGAGGCACACCTGCAGCTAATCAATCCATGGACTACTTAAGTCCATGTCCATGGGTACGTTTTTTACCTTTTTACTGTTCACCTAACCTGTATGTGTTTTTCTATCCTCCCTATGGTGGTGTAATCTTTTTTGTGGACTTCTTTGCTCGGTGTGCCCTGGCCTTTCCCCCTGACGACCTCAGAGGTTCCAGCTTATTGACTGCCTTATATGATGCGCCTTTCTGCCCCATCCCCTTTTGTTTGCATTTTTGAACCTAATTAATTAAAGATTTCAGTTTTTTGATTTCATCTTGCCTCCCGGCTCTGCATCTGGGGTCAACACCATGTCCAAGTTGTAACATTTCTGTTCTCTACCCTCTTTCCTTTCGTTTACTTTTGGTGGCCGTGGACACTAAACAATAACCTGTTTTTCGTCTAGTGATTAGTGTCCGCTCCTGTTTTGCCCCTAATCACTCCGATTTATATTTAGTTTTTTCCCCAGCCATAAGTCGCTGGATCAAAGTACACTCTAAGCGTCAGGTACGTTTGTGTTGCTAAGTTTTGCTTTGTGGCTTCCTGTGCGACATGTTTTCATGTTTTTGCATAATATATGGAAAAAGGAATCTTACCTGCACGCTGCTCTTGATGCTTCCTGTCCTTCTCAGAAAGAAAAGCACCATCGACCACAATGCGACCCGAACCTAACAGTCTAATGTACAATAACAAAAGCAAAAACTCCTATTTGCTTCCATTTAAATCATTTGGCTTCTGCCCACAAAGCCATCCTGGAGTTGGTAAACAAAAATGGATTAGATTTATGTAGCGCTTTTCTTGGTACTTGGAAGAAACTGTTCATGCAACTAGGGATGGGTACTGTTTACATTTGAACCGATGCAGTACCAATTTTTGGTACCTAGGAATCGATACCTGTGCTTTTGTGTGCATTTAATAAATAGTAATTGTTTTTTATATTAAGATCTCATTTGCTGTGACATTTAATAATTAACTGATTATCACTGCTGTTTAGTTGTATATTTTATGTACACTTGAGTCTTTTCAAGTTTGACAGTAAGTTGCAGTTACAGTTGCAAGTCCAAGATGTTAAATGGCAGTAGTGTAGTTTGTGGTGTGTTGGCCAGTCAGTTCAGTCTTTGCTCTCTAGTCTTTTATTGTGCCCTAAAAAGTGTTAAAACTGTAAGTATTGTACTTATACACACCAGCTATTTGATTGAAACATGCATCTTGTTTTCATTACCACATTTGGAATTGTTGAAATTGGCTTTTAAAATCGGTAATGCTAATTGGTAGCATGTCAATAGCAAAGCAAGTGTATATTAGCACCAAGCTAGCACATTTTGCGTTGGAGTGTTTTTTGATTACATTTATTTGTTAGCATTAGAAATTGCAACATTACCTAGACAAAGTTTAGCAGAGTCCGCTCTCAGTGCTGCTGGAGTGATCGCCAAGTGTCGGCAACCCAGGTACAGTAACATGGCACCATTGGGTTTACGCAGCGTGCGACTGTGAATTGTTCTTGTTTGCGGATGACTCTGCCCTGCTGGTATCCGGCAAGGACAAGTCACAGGTGGAGAAAATCCTCAGTGCTGAACTCTGTAGAATTTGCACCTGGCTCGCTGACAACAAGCTATCCATACACTTGGGTAAAACGGAATCCATCCTGTTTGGGTCCCACATAAACCTTAAGAAAGTCAATTACTTTACTATAAAAGTGGGTGATATTGTTATCACCAGGAAAGATGAGGTCACCTACCTAGGTTCCATTCTAGAGGCTAATCTTTCCTGTGATAAAATGGCAACCAAGGTAATCAAAAAGATCAATCAACCAACGAGATTTCTCTACAGAATCTCCTCTCTGGTCAACAAAAGCACCATGAAGATTCTAGCGGGAACTCTCGTTCACCCCTTTTTCGATTACGCATGCACCTCCTGGTACCCTAGCACCTCCAAAACCCTCAAATCTAAACTCCAAACATCCCAGAACAAGCTAGTCAGATTACTTCTAGACCTCCCCCCAGATCACACCTCACTCCTACCCACTTCTCCAAAGTGGGCTGGCTCAGGGTGGAGGACAGAGTAAAACAACTTGCATTGAGCCTAGTTTATAAAATCCGTTACACCTCCCTGATACCGAAGTACATGTCAAACTACTTCCTTAACGTAAATGACCGCCATAACCACAACACCAGGGGGAGCTCCACTAACCACGTTAAACCCAGATTCCGATCTAACAAAGGTCTTAACTCATTCTCTTTTTATGCCACATCGATGTGGAATGCGCTCCCAACAGGTGTAAAAGAAAGGGCATCTCTATCCTCCTTCAAAACCGCAATAAAAGTACACCTCCAGGCAACTTCAACCGTAAACTAACACCCTCCCCGGATTGTAAATAATCAAATGTAAATAATCAAATGTAGATACTTTTTCTTATGCTTTCTGATCTCTCTCTCTATGCCCACTATTTGCTGTACATATCCTACCAAGTCAGTCCTACACTGTTTCAAAGTCCATTTCTCTGTTCTCAATTGTTGATGACTGAAGTGATGATAACAACCAAACCTAACCCCCCCCCCCCCCACCCCCACCCCCCCACACACACATCCCACACCCCGGATTGTAAATAATGTAAATAATTCAATGTACATGCTCTGATGATTATCTTGTGTGATGACTGTATTATAATGATAGTATACATCTGATATTATATATCTGTATCATGAATCAATTTAAGTGGACCCCGACTTAAACAAGTTGAAAAACTTATTTGGGTGTTACCATTTAGTGGTCAATTGTACGGAATATGTACTTCACTGTGCAATCTACTAATAAAAGTTTCAATCAATCAATCAAAAAGTGCCGCCAGGGCCAGCAAGGCTTTCTCTGCTAGCCTAAATCATGATAAAGATAAAAGTAATTTTTTATTTACTTTCCTTAAATATCTAAAAGTATTCATATTGTCTTCATGTCATATTATGCTCCTTCCAGTGTTGTTGTTTTTAGGTTATATAGTTTTTATCCAATCAGAATTCAGCTTGCTTATGTTGCCATGCTGTACCAAGTCTACTCGAGGCCTTCAGAATCAACAATGCGGGTGTCCGTGCACTCTTAGTGAACGGACACAAACATTTGACAGACAGTTGCGATAGCCAATCAGATCACAAGCTGTTGTCAGTAAGGCCTTGTAGATGGCCTAAGGCAGATATATATTGTGATGTTAAGAGCTAGGTAAAATAAGAACTCCATTATCCAGCATGCCACAGTAGTGAACCGCATGCGCAGTAGCCCTGTATAGGTTGTTGAATGTAGCCATGCCGGCAGCTCGATGTTATTGACGAGCACGCTGTGGAGTAAACTTTAAGAACTCAGCCAACACACCTCGTCTGCATCTTTTATGATTAGACAAGACAACACATATATTTGCAAGGCCATTTTCAAGAAATATATTTAAAGAGAAACTACATCTTGTGAGACCATGTCGGCCAACCCCGGAAGCTCGAATGGGTGCTACAAATTGTGAGTTCAGATATTTTATTTCTTTATTTTTTCACGTTTAATATGTTTTTTTCAATTTAAATTTTGACAGTACCACATAAGATATATTTTAATTGCTGATGCGTTTTAATTGATTTTTAAATGCGCCAGAAAATAACTAGTTTTGTACACTGTTGAGATTCAATGCCCAGTAGTGCGTAAATGTGTTTCTGTATAGTATTTTTCATGGTCATTTGGTGACATAAATGATGGTATTTTGAGAGGTAATCATTGGACACAGGACATCACAGAAGGACTAGGTGAGAAAGGCACGGCCCGCCACTGGATTTACGTCAACCAGTGGGATTAGGTCGGTGCCAAAAAAGTACCAGATTCAGATTCAAGCCTACTCAGTGGCCTAGTGGTTAGAGTGTCCGCCCTGACATCAGTAGGTTGTGAGTTCAAATCCTGGCCAAAGACTATACAAATGGGAACCATTACCTCCCTGCTTGGCACTCAGCATCAAGGGTTGGAATTGGGGGTTAAATTACCAAAATGATTCCCGGGCATGGCCACTGCTGCTGCTCACTGCTCCCCTCACCTCCCAGGGGGTGAACAAGGGGATGGGTCAAATGCAGAGGACACATTTCACCACACCTAGTGTGTGTGTGACTATCATTGGTACTTTAACTTTAACTTTAACCTCTAAAGGCCTTAGTTGGCCACATGCGTGGACAGCACCTTTTAGCTCTTATTTCCAAAATTGTGTACACTACTGAATTGGGGTCTTATGCCGACAAATGGACACTTATACTGCTATCTGGTGGTGTCAGAAGAGTATAACATACAATGGAATTTGGAAAAAAAAAAGTGTAAAAATAAAAATTAGCATGTCACTACACATTGATTGATTGATTGATTGAAACTTTTATTAGTAGATTGCACAGTGAAGTACATATTCCGTACAATTTACCACTAAATGGTAACACCCGAATACGTTTTTCAACTTGTTTAAGTTGGGGTCCACTTGATGATATAGATATATACTATCAGATATATACTATCATCATAATACAGTCATCACACAACATAATCATCAAAGTATATACATTGAACTATTTACATTATTTACAATCTGGGGTGTGGGATGTGTGTGTGTGTGTGTGGGGGGTGGGGGGGGGGGTAGGTTTGGTTGTTATCAACACTTCAGTCATCAACAATTGAGAACAGAGAAATGGACATTGAAACAGTGTAGGTCTGACTTGGTAGGATATGAAGTACACGTTTGTTACTTATGGACTAAGTACATCAGGGGTGTCCAAAGTGCGGCCCGGGGGCCATTTGCGGCCCGTAGCTAATTGTTTACCGGCCCGCCACACATTTTTCAAAAATTGCAAAATTGCTAATATTGCAAAAATTTAAAAAAACATTTAAAAAAAGTGGAATGATGTGAAATCTAACAAGAAAAAGTTGCAACGTTGACACAAAGCTGCCATGCAGGCTGTTTTTTTTCTTTTGTCTTTATTTTTATTTGTTTTGCCATTGCTCAAAAAAAAAAAGACAAAAAATCTATGTTACAATGAATTATTACTTAAAAAATGTTTTATGTGGAAAAAAATATTGCATATATTGTGTGGTTGCCATATAAAAACATCAACGTTTTATTTGACAAAAGAGCATAAAACAAACAAAATAATAGTTTAAACGTAAAATCGACAGATATATCTGAAGTTGATCTCGTAACTTAAGTGTTAAAAGTGAAAAAAACCTAATAAAAATGTATCACTTTAGGAGTGGGGGACCTTTTGGATCCCAGATATATTTAGTGGGATTTTATTTAACTTTTCACTGTGATTACTCAAAAATATTAAAGAATTAAAATCAATGGTGTCCTGCGTTATTGACCTTTTATGGCTCTAATTACTAAATACTGCATATTTCAGTTTTACTATAAAAAACAAAGTTGTCTTTGACAGAAAAGCCATAAAACCTTTTTTTTTTTTTTTTTTACTTTATATCAACCTCAAGTTGATATACAGATTTACTGTAAGCGTTAAATTAAAAAAAAAAATGATAATTTGACTTATTTTTAACAGTTTAATGACTGAGACCCTTTATGGTCCCCGGGAGCCCTAAAGGTTAAAAAAAAAAAAAAAAAATCCATATATTTTGTTAAGGTTTGAAAATGAAAAATATCAAAATGGCCCCCGCATGCTTAAATTTTTCCGTGTGCGGCCCTCAGTGGAAAAAGTTTGGACACCCCTGAAGTACATCATATAAAAGGATGGTTTTTAGTTTTTATTGTAATTAGGGTACAATAAGCCCAAATAGCAAAGAGAAATAAAAAATCATGTAAACAAACAGCTTGGGCCTTAAGAGGTTAACTTTAAGTAAGTCAAGGCAAATATTGGCCCCGATCCAATCACAATCCGACAGTGAAGCATGTTAAATAGTTATTTTAAAAGATTGCCTGTACAGTTAAAAGGTATATGGTGTGACAGTTTAACCCGGGAACAAATTATTTCCATTTTCAGTGCTTCCCTTCGGACAAATGGTTTTGCAATATGAGCAGATGTGAGTGAGTGCCGCACACACACACACACGTTGAACTCATTCAGCGTGCTCATGCCACTCTTCAACAGGCCACCTGAACATCATCAGAAATATTTCACACTCGTCGCCATTTACCACTGGCTCGTTCACTCCAATTAGAGCTCTGGCACTCCAAGGATGACAAGGGCTAAGCGAGTGCTTTGGAGTGCGCCTGAGTATGCGGCCGGTGGAGTGGCGTGTCCATGAAAGACTCTTCTTCCTCCACTTGGCGCCGAGCGGAGAGTGGCGCAGCCGGGGAAGTGAGCACCCTCATCCCCTCTGCCGCGGCGAGAGAGAGCCGGCGGGTCAGCACAAAGTGCTGCCGGGCGCTATTACTGTGAAAAGGACCCCTCTCAGGGGTGTCCTTTCATGCGTGCAATGAACAGGACACTGGCAGCCATGGCCCACTAGTGTAAGTGTGTGTGGCGCAGTCCGCTGGCTTGTTTCATGCGTTGCTGGGATGGCTGAAACCAGATCAGAGGTGTGTGACGGCCACCGCGTGAGCGTGCATTTATAGAAGGACGCGTGTGTGTGACGGACTACAGTATTATTGGTGTGTTTGCACTGGCCACTAATAGCAACATGGCTGATATTAGTGGATCAGGTTCTGTCACACACTTAACTGTGTGCATGGCGTAGAAGCGCCTGACTCAGCAGGTGCCCCCAACACTCTCCATGTCCCGTGCCACGCAGGACTGACTTGTGTGGCCTAGACACACACACACTGATGAATGATGAGCACATTTCAATGATATGATTAGATTGACTGATTTGGTTGGGAGTTAGACTTCACAAATTCCTTCAGGGAAATTGCTGACAGAAAGGGTTTGGAAAAGGGAAAGTACTTTGCCATAGTGTTTTTCTTACAGCCCACTTATGGACCAAAGATGTTAAAAAATAATTTATTTTCCCCTGTATCATTCAGTGGAATCGAGTGTTCAAACTAAAGGTGAAATCCAACCACGATAGCATAAAAAAGCAAACAAACAGGGATTACGTTTTATGGGCTTGCATGTAAATTCTCCAATTAAGGTTTCGATACAAGCAGTCCTGCAGTGCAACAAGTTAACATCTAAATGTCCTCCAATAAGCACACAAGTTGGTCTATTCTTATATTTTATTTAGTGAAGTCTTTTACATAAGGTAAGCATGCTATAGGCTAGCAGCTACACAACATCTAAGCACACAAGCGAGACATACACAATAAGTGTCCTTAATTCAGTGCTTCTATATATATATATATATATATATATATATATATATATATATATATATATATATATATATATATATATATACATATATATATATATATATATATATATATATATATATATATATATATATATATATATATACATATATATATATATATATATATATATATATATATATATATATATATATATATATACACACACAGGTATTTATATATATATATATATATATATATATATATATATATGTAATTGTATTCTATTATATATATATATATATATATATATATATATATATATATATATATATATATATATATATATATATATATATATATATATATATATTCTATATATATATATATATATATATATATATATATATATACCTGTGTGTGTATATGTATATATATATATATATATATATATATATATATATATATATATATATATATATATATATATATATATATATATATATATATATATATATATATATATATATATATATATATATATATATATATGTATATATATATATATATATATAAATTTACTGTATATATATATATATAGGGATGATGTTTGATAAGGAATTATCGAGTTCGAGCCTATTATCGAATCCTCTTATCGAACCGATTCCTTATCGATTATCTTATCGAGTCCAGATAGGTTGTTGTATATGGAAAAAAACACACAATATTTGGTTTAACAAAAGCTCACTTTTATTATATAATAAAAAAAATTAAATCTAATAAATAAATAAATATTGACTGTTACCCACCTAAAAAAATGAAATAAAATAAATAAATATTGACTGTTGTTACCCAAAGTATATTAAGTGGGATTTTTTAGAGAAACAAATATATACAGTAACACAAAAACAACCTGTCTCTGTGATCACTATAGGTGTATAAATAATAATATAGTGTTAAATAAAATCAGTTCCTTTGGGCACAAAACTGAAAATAATACAGCTCTCCAAAAAGTGCACTTCTGCTGCTATTTGACATAACTGTTTGTTATGATGCTTTGACATTTTTGCACTTTATTTCTTTATTGAAAGAAAATTCTATGAAGAGAAAAGTTCTTTGCAAATGTGGTTACAATGCTAAAAAATGAAAAGTTAAAGCTAAAAAAAGAAATACACTTTATTGAGTTAACATTATTTCTTTATGGGGGGAAAATGTTATGAGCTAGAGAATATAACAACTACACTACCCAGCATGCAACGGGAGTTATGAGCATGCGCGGAGCCCCCCCGAAAAGTGTTGCATGTTGCCACGCTGTGAAAGTAAACGTCAAGAACTCAGCCAACACGCCTCGTCTGCATTATTTATAATTAGACGAACAACACATCTACAGTTTTTTTGTTTACAAGGAAAGAAAAACAAAAGTTAAAAAAAGGAGATATGTTGTATATATATATGTATGTGCTGCGGTTGTTTTAAGAACGTTGCGACAGCTGCCGTAAAGGAGGTGCGTTGCTAGCCTGGTTGCTATGTTTCCGGTTGGTCGTAAAAGTGTTCGTCATGTGTTTGTACCCTGCTCAAATCTCTCAGTAAAGTTATTCGATGGATTATAGCTTTTGTTTTGAACTTTATTACACCTTGGAGCGCTTTTTCCCGTCCATTGTTTTCCTGCTTTCTCTATCTGCGCCTAATGATTGAGCTACGTGACGTCATTTCTTGTGATGTCCCACGGAGCATTTCTGGTCGGGACAGTATTCGAATAAAGAATCAACTCTTTTCCTTTACTATAGTGGTCTCGATAACGGGTACCGGTTCTCAAAAAGGGATTCGAGTCCGAGGACTCGGTTCTTTTCTTATCAAACAACCGGGAAAACCGGTTTCGAGTATCATCCCTATATATATATATATATATATATATATATATATATATATATATATATATATATATATATATATATATATATATAAATATATATATATATACAGTAAATGAATCATGCTGATAGACCAGAGCTGGGCGAATATTTTGACTCGAGGGCCACATTGAGAGAAAAAAATTTGTCTGGGTGTATGTGTGTAAATTATATGTACACATTTAGCTGTAAAAATCTGCTGTACAGTATGTGTGTTTGGGTCCCTTTTTTTAAGGAACACTAACACCAGAAGTCACAATGTCCGATAGAATTCTAAAAAAAGTTATGACAGACCACCTCAAACAAACGGAATGGAATTTTACAGTTTTTTTACTGAATAGAAGACGCAAAATGTACATTAAAAAAAAGAAAGTGGGATTTACAATATTAACTAAGAACGATAAAACACTGAATTTTAACAACATATGAACGTCGCTCCTCTTTTACTTCTCAGACCAGCTCCTCGATAGACATATTTTACAATTAAGCAAAACACAACAAAAATGTAACAAACAGCACAATGTGAATGCAAGGGGTAATAAACACCTACAATTTAATAAACATTATAATTTTTATGCAGAAATTTGTTGTAAAAATCTGCTTCCACATATGTTTCTGACACGCGCGTTTCGGGTTGGCTGCTCTGTAAACAAACCCCGCCCACTCTGCTTTGTTCCTCGTCTGAGCTGCTGTGACGTAGATTACCGTAATAACTCGTATAACACCCAAAAGTGCAGATTTCAACCATTGAAATACTTTCTGTAGTTCAAGACTTACGGTCATTTAAAAACAACACTGCACATCATAATGGCGGCTACAGTTCTGATGTTAAAGGTCTAAAAAAATGATGTACAACAGGGGTGTCCAAACTTTTTCCACTGAGGGCCGCACACTGAAAAATCAAAGCAAGCGGGGGCCATTTTGATATTTTTTTATTTTAAAAACCAATACAATATATGTATAAAAAATATACATTAAGGCCTCCACTCAGGCTTGATCCCGGGGACCCCAAAGGGTTTTGGTCCAAAAAATATTTAAAATGTGTCATTATTCAGTATTATTATCTCTGGATCAACATTAGGTCTATCTGTCAAATTACGTTTTTAAAGATTTAAGTCGTATGCTCTTTTTGTCAAAGAAAACCCTGTTTTTTTTAAGGAAAAAACACAAAATATGCAATATTTTCACCCAATAAAAATTTTAAGAGGAATATTTCAGATTATATAATAATTGGAGCCTTAAAAAGGTAAATAATTCATAACACCATTGATTTTAATTCATTATTATTTTTTGAGCAATGACACTTAAAACCAAATCACACACAAATTATTGGGGAACCAAAAGGGTCCTACTCATTAAACTTTAATGATTAAAGTGTTAAAAAATAAATTATAATTTTTTTTTACTGTTTACTTTTAACACAATAATCTCGAGATCAGCTTCAGATTTATCCGTCAATTATACGTTGTATTGTTGTTTATGTTTTTTGTTTGTTCGTTTTAGGCCCTTCTTTAAAAAAAAAAAAAAAAAAAGCTAAATTTTTTTATATGGCAAACACAAAATATGCAACATTTATCAAAAAAATATCTCAAAGTGCAATATTTAATGTGACGTAATTGGAGCCTTGGATAGGTCAATAATTCATAATAACATTGATTTTGATTCATTATTATTTTTTAAAGAAAGAAATAGCCTGCATGGCAGCTTTGTGTTATTAGAGAAAACATTGCAACATTTTCTTGTTACATTTCACCTGTTTGGTCTTTCATACCACTTTTTATGTTTTTTATTTTTTTAATCGTATTTTAAAATGGGCCGTGGGGCCATTAAAAAATGACCTACGGGCCGCAAATGGCCCCCGGGCCGCACTTTGGACATCCCTGATGTACAACGTCCGGCGGGCCGGATTGAAAATCTTAATGGGCCACATGTGGCTTGTGGGCCGTATTTTGCCCAGGTCTGTGATCGACAATACTTAAGGCTCCAATATCGGTGTCAGAAGTTAAAAAGTAGTATTGGGACACCCATGCAGCTGAGATAGGCTCCGGCGACCCCTAGAGGGACAAGCGGTTAGAAAGTGGATGGATGGATGTTGGTGACTGAGTCTCTGTGCTTTTTTTAGTATGACGTGGGGCCGAAGAAAATTGCGAGTTCCAGCACTTTGAAAAAGAAGGTAAGAAACACAACTGAATTTAAGGATGACCTTTTTAAAAGTACAAAATATCTCGTATCCAGCTCATTCATCATTTACAGTATTTCACATTGTTTTCTGCTTGTAAACCTATAATTATTTTCTATAAAAAATGTTTTCGGTTGATATTTTTGGGTATCTGGAGTGGATTTACATCATTTACATAATTTCTTGTAGGAAAAATGTATTCTGTTTTTGTCTGACCTTTTGAGATCCGTAACTACAGAACTTTAAAGACCCTCAGTCATGTGTTGTCACCTGATTTGTTTTATTTAAAAAAAAAAAGTATTTTATGTCCCCTCCCCACCCCCACTGTGAAAAGAGGTATGGTGTTTCTGTTCATCTAATGCGACGATTCGAGTCACGCTGAAAGGAGATAGCGCTCGCCGTCGACGCCATCCCGTTCAAGGATGTTGCCGCCATGGATGTGCAAGTCTCACACATGGAGGCTCTTCCGTTTACGAGGAGTTAAGAAGAGTTGAACAGGTTTAATCCGGCTGCTGTAGTTTGTGGACGATCAGATTTCTGTGGCCGGCAGTTGAATGGACAGGTGGTGTGATCATGTTCGAGCGTGCTTGCGTACGCATGGGTGTTATACAAGCCCATAATTATACTTTCAGACGGAGGCCTTAGTGGAACAAGGCACACATACGTGGTCCACATGCACACACTGGAACAGCATCACGGGCTGGCAGTCTTCTCCTTTTCCACCGAGGGTCAGCCTTAGTTCATATGCACACTCGAGAGACTTAGGATGTGGGTCAAAGAGTGTGTGTGTGTGTGTGTGTGTGTGTGTGTGTGTGTGTGTGTGTGTGTGTGTGTGTGTGTGTGTGTGTGTGTGTGTGTGTGTGTGTGTGTGTGTGTGTGTAGTAGTAGTAGTAGCCCTGCTCTGGTTTTATTTTTAAAGTGAGCTCAGACAAAGGCCTTCAGTCAAAGTGCTCTGAGAACAGGACCTTGGGAACACGACCAGTGGCTGTTGCGTCACATTGTGCGTGGATGTGCACTTTGTTTTATGTGTGTGTGTGTATGTGTGTGTGTGTGTGAATGAGACCATCCAACTTTTGCTTGTAAAAAAGTCACTTGTTCATGCTGGAAAGAAACAAAAAGGGAGAGGGGAAAAAAAAAAAGCTCTTGAAAATTCTTGCCAGATGTGTCACACGAAGACATGCGCAAACACACAACGTCTAATAGCGGGAACACACTTGCACTTTTCTCGCTAAATTGTGCCCACAAAAAAAAAAAAAAAAAATCCTCTCAATCAAGCCACACAAGTGCCTGATATCAAGTAAATACAAGACCAGTATCGTCCATAACGATGTCAATCAATCCAAGTCAATCAATGTTTATTTATATAGCCCTAAATCACAAGTGTCTCAAAGGGCTGCACAAGCCACAACGACATCCTCAGTTCAGAGCTCACATAAGCGCGAGGAAAAACTCACAACCCAGTGGGATGTCAATGTGAATGACTATGAGAAACCTTGGAGAGGACCGCAGATGTGGGTGACCCCCTCTAGTGGATACCGGATGCAATGGACGTCGAGTGGGTCTAGCATAATATTGTGAAAGTCCAGTCCATAGTGGATCTAACATAATAGTGAGAGTCCAGTCCATAGTGGGGCTAGAGGACGGAGGCAGGTCAGCAGCGCAGAGATGTCCCCAACCGATGCCCAGGCGAGCGGTCCACCCCGGGTCTCGACTCTGGACAGCCAGCACTTCATCCATGGCCACCGGACCTGTGCCCCCCCTCCACAAGGGAGAGGGGGGCAGAGGAGAAAAGAAAAGAAACGGCAGATCAACTGGTCTAAAAAGGGGGTCTATTTAAAGGCTAGAGTATACAAATGAGTTTTAAGATGGGACTTAAATGCTTCTACTCAGGTAGCATCTCTAACTGTTATGTCAATGTTCGCCTTAAATTTGTTGATCCTGGTTATAATTTGCATAAAATATGGACAAGATTATGGGAAAACAACAAGGCACACTAGTTTGTGTACAATTTAGTTCAGTTCATTTTATTTCAAACATGCATACGATGCAATGTAATGCATCACATATTTCCAGTTGTTTCATTACAGCACGTCCGAAAAGGAGTAGGAAGAAGCTGATCTTATTTAATCCTACCCCTTTTTCATTCCATAGCAGTGTTATCCTATTTCCTTGTTCTCTGTAACAAAACAGTGAACAAATAAATAATAAACAAATAATATACCATAGTAAGTAAACAAATACATAAACAATCTTTGTCTCAATTTTTTTTTTTAAAGGGTTTAAGATATTCATCATTATTCTTGTTCTGTGTACTTTGTGAACACTTGTAGTTAGAACAGTCTCTTAAACTGAATCATATTGGTGCTTTGTTTGATTTCTTTGGTTAATCCATTCCATAATTTAATTCACATACAGATATGCTAAATGTTTTAAGTGTTATACAAATGTTTTAAATTATATTTATAATTAGAATTTCATATTTAATACAATAATATAAAACAATGTTGTAGTTGTTTAAGTTTATTTCAAACATGCAAACAGTTACAATATGATACACATAGTACACATATGTCCAGTTTCTCTTTACAGCATGTCCGAAAAGAAGTAGGAGGAAGCAGAGCTTATTTAACCCTACCCTTTTTCCTGTTCTCAATTTGTACACAATTTAAATCAATGAGTGATATACTACAGTTCTCATCAATAAACACTTAAATAATTTATGGTTCACATTATGAGATGAATAAGATTATCTAATTTTCAATAAGGTTCAATATCTTTATCAGGATTATTTTTCTTGTAGTACGTAAACACTTAAAATTAGAATAGTGTCTTAAACTGGATTATTTTAGTACTTTGTTTAAATAAGGGATGCCAAACGTAAGCCGGATAAAACCTGTTTGCGGGTCTGTCCCGGCCTGTTCCGGTGAGATGAGTTTGCAAAGTACTAAAAGGAGCTGAAATGTTTAGATAAAATTAACTACTGTTCTAAATGTGTCCACAAGATGTCGCAGTAGCAATTCTTTGAATTCCCTGACTTCAGAGGGGGCAGAGCTATGGGCCGTGTGTCAACACTTCCGTGTTTGGACACTACATACTTACGCTTCTTATTAGTGATAGTATACAACATGTGGATTGTTACGTTCATGCCTTGATTGAAAAAAGATGTTGGTAATGTAACCTGTTCCATTTATACCCAAACAAATGCTTTTGATAATCTGTACACTTCGTGCTGTACTTAGAATTGAGGAGACATTTTTGGCCGCACATAAATATGCTGAAACAATATGTATCCCCTTCTAATTTCATGTGTTCTTGACATGAGTCCAAATTCACAAGTTTTGTTGTAGATGCTACATATGTACAGAATAAACCATATAATGTCAATTTATCAGTTGAGGAAGCCTACTTGGATGAGAGGCGAAACGTCTTCTAAGACAAATCAAAGAGTCCAGTTGCGATGGATTGAATGCCCTGAGACTTGAGGAAAATTAGTTAATTACATTGATAACATCCCGTGATTTGATTTTGATACTATTGTTCACTTCATTTTCTGATAGATAGAAAATTAACACCAATACTAGCATTTTACAACTCTGCCAGACTCAATTCTATGTATTTGACTGATGAACATTATCACATCATTTATTCAGTGAGTATAAATAAGCACAGATGAAGATAGACTATTAACCGCAACATGTAAGTGTAAAAAACATGATTTTTATATTTTCAGAATGTGTTTGGTCTATTTTTAAACAAAGAAAACAATTTGAAGTTGTTTTTATATTAAGTTTGAACTAAATTTGACCTGCTCAGTGGCCTTGTGGTTAGAGTGTCCGCCCTGAGACTGGAAGGTCGTGAGTTCAAACCCCGGCCGAGTCACACCAAAGACTATAAAAATGGGACCCACTTCCTCCCTTTTTGGCACTCAGCATCAAGGGTTGGAATCACCAAAATGATTCCCGAGCGCGGCCACCGCTACTGCTCACTGCTCCCCTCACCTCCCAGGAGGTG
Source organism: Entelurus aequoreus (assembly GCF_033978785.1). Taxonomy (NCBI): domain Eukaryota; kingdom Metazoa; phylum Chordata; class Actinopteri; order Syngnathiformes; family Syngnathidae; genus Entelurus; species Entelurus aequoreus. The sequence continues at coordinate 28,617,140 of NC_084741.1, forward strand.
AACATGGGGATGAGTCAAATGCAGAGGGTAATTTCCCCACACCTAGTGTATGTGAGACTATCGTTGGGACTTTAACTTTAAGTTATCATACCATGTATTAGCAGTCCAGGCCACATTTTTCTCCATGTGGCCCCTGAGATAAAATTAGTTTGACACTCCTGGTTTAAAAGATCTATTACATAATTTAATTCCGCATACTGATATGCTAAATGTTTTAAGTGTTGTACGTCCATACAACTGTTTTGAATTACATTTTGCTCGAAGGTTATTTCTCCTCCTTTTTTGAGAAGAATTGTTGTATATTTTTGGGTAACAGGTCATAGTTTGCTTTGTACATAATTGTATCTGTTTGCAAATTCATCAAAACATTACATTTCAATATTTATGCTTCAATAAATAAAGGGTTTCAGCGTTCTCTATATCCAACAATATGTATGTATGTGTGTGTGTGTGTATATATATATTATTATATATTATATTATATATTATATATAAAATTCATGGTTTGGTTCTATATATATATATATATATATATATATATAAATATATATATATATATATGAATAAATATATATATATATATATGAATAAATATATATATATATATATATATATATATATATATATATATATATATATATATATATATATATATATATATATATATATATATATATATATATATATATATATATATATATATATTAGGGTTGTGGGAAAAAATCGATTCAAATTCAAATCACCATTCTCACGTTGTACGATTCCGTATCAATTCTCATTTTTCAAAAATCGATTTTTTTTAATTTTTTTTTTTAATTTATCAATCCAACAAAACAATACACAGCAATACCATAACAATGCAATCCAGTTCCAAAACCACACCCGACCCAGCAACACTCAGAACTGCAATAAACAGAGCAATTGAGAGGAGACACAAACACGACACAGAACAAACCAAAAGTAGTGAAACAAAAATTAATATTATCAACAACAGTATCAATATTAGTAACAATTTCAACATAGCAGTGATTAAAAATCCCTCATTGACATTATCATTAGACGTATTAAATAAAATAAAATAATACAATTAAAAAGAACAACAGTGTCACAGTGGCTTACACTTGCATCGCATCTCATAAGCTAGACAACACACTGTGTCCAATATTTTCACAAAGATAAAATAAGTCATATTTTTGGTTCATTTAATAGTTAAAACAAATTTACATTTTTGCAATCAGTTGATTAAACATTGTCCTTTACCATTATAAAAGCTTTTTACAAAATATACTACTCTATTTATATATATATATATATATATATATATATATATATATATATATATATATATATATATATATATATATATATATATATATGTGGTGGAAAAGTCAGAGTCTTAACAGGAATAAAAGAGAATTGGTTACAAGAGTTTATTTACCCAATCAGATAGTTACGCAGTTGGATTGGCTAGATACATGTTTACACAGACAGTATCTCCGGAGACAAAAGGTGGTACATCCTCGAAGGAATTAGAAAGAATGCACACCATGCTTGGTCCTCCCTTGTTATTTATAAGTTCCAATATGGTCTAATTCTATCATAACAACTTATGCAATTGTCCAATGTTCAAATATCACCCCACCACCAGAACTAGTTCTGTCAGGGTGACCTGACCTCTTATGTGTCATGTCCTTCCCAATGCATTCGGTTTGAGGGGTAACTAAAGGGCAAATTTTCTATTACAAAATATATATATATATATATATATATATATATATATATATATATATATATATATATATATATATATATATATATATATATATATATATATATATATATATATATATATATATATATATATATATATATGAATATATATATATACTGTATATATATATACCCTAAATATAGAACCAAACCATCAATTTTATATATATATATATATATATATATATATATATATATATATATATATATATATATATATATATATATATATATATATATATATATATATATATATATATATATATATATATATATATATATATATAAACTACCGTTCAAAAGTTTGGGGTCACATTGAAATGTCCTTATTTTTGAAGGAAAAGCACTGTACTTTTCAATGAAGATAACTTTAAACTAGTCTTAACTTTAAAGAAATACACTCTATACATTTTAATGTGGTAAATGACTATTCTAGCTGCAAATGTCTGGTTTTTGGTGCAATATCTACATAGGTGTATAGAGGCCCATTTCCAGCAAGTATCACTCCAGTGTTCTAATGGTACAATGTGTTTGCTCATTGGCTCAGAAGGCTAATTGATGATTAGAAAATCCTTGTGCAATCATGTTCACACATCTGAAAACAGTTTAGCTCGTTACAGAAGCTACAAAACTGACATTCCTTTGAGCAGATTGAGTTTCTGGAGCATCACATTTGTGGGGTCAATTAAACGCTCAAAATGGCCAGAAAAAGAGAACTTTCATCTGAAACTCGACAGTCTATTCTTGTTCTTAGAAATGAAGGCTATTCCACAAAATTGTTTGGGTGAGCCCAAACTTTTGAACGGTAGTGTATATATATATATATATACATATATATATCAATCAATCAATCAATCAATGTTTATTTATATAGCCCTAAATCACAAGTGTCTCAAAGGGCTGTACAAGCCACAACGACATCCTCGGTACAGAGCCCACATATGGGCAAGGAAAACTCACCCCAGTGGGACGTCAATGTGAATGACTATGAGAAACCTTGGAGAGGACCGCATATGTGGGTAACCCCCACCCCTCTAGGGGAGACCGAAAGCAATGGATGTCGAGTGGGTCTGACATAATATTGTGAAAGTCCAACACATCAGCGAAAGTCCAGTCCATAGTGGGGCCAGCAGGAACCATCCCGAGATGTCCCCATCCGATGGACAGGCTAGCGGTCCACCCCGGGTTGGGAGCAGAGTAGAAAAGAAAAGAAAAGAAACGGCAGATCAACTGGTCTAAAAAGGGAGTCTATTTAAAGGCTAGAGTATACAAATGAGTTTTAAGATGAGACTTAAATGCTTCTACTGAGGTAGCATCTCTAACTTTTACCGGGAGGGCATTCCATAGTATTGGAGCCCGAATAGAAAACGCTCTATAGCCCGCAGACTTTTTTTGGGCTCTGGGAATCACTAATAAGCCGGAGTTCTTTGAACGCAGATTTCTTGCCGGGACATATGGTACAATACAATCGGCAAGATAGGCAGGAGCTTGACCGTGTAGTATTTTATACGTAAGTAATAAAACCTTAAAGTCGCATCTTAGGTGCACAGGAAGCCAGTGCAAGTGGGCCAGTATAGGCGTAATATGATCAAACTTTCTTGTTTTTGTCAAAAGTCTAGCAGCCGCATTTTGTACCATCTGTAATCTTTTAATGCTAGACATAGGGAGGCCCGAAAATAAAACGTTACAGTAATCGAGACGAGATGTAACGAACGCATGGATAATGATCTCAGCATCGCTTGTGGACAAAATGGAACGCATTTTAGCGATATTACGGAGATGAAAGAAGGCCGTTTTAGTAACACTCTTAATGTGTGACTCAAACGAGAGAGTTGGGTTGAAGATAATACCCAGATTCTTGACCGAGTCGCCTTGTTTAATTGTTTGGTTGTCAAATGTTAAGGTGGTATTATTAAATAGATGTCCGTGTTGAGCAGGACCAATAATCAGCATTTCCGTTTTCTTAGCGTTGAGTTGCAAAAAGTTAGCGGACATCCATTGTTTAATTTCATTAAGACACGCCTCCAGCTGACTACAATCCGGCGTGTTGGTCAACTTTAGGGGCATGTAGAGTTGGGTGTCATCAGCATAACAGTGAAAGCTAACACCGTGTTTGCGTATGATGTCACCTAGCGGCAGCATGTAAATACTAAAGAGTGCAGGGCCAAGAACCGAACCCTGGGGAACTCCGCACGTTACCTTAACATAGTCCGAGGTCACATTGTTATGGGAGACACACTGCATCCTGTCAGTAAGATAAGAGTTAAACCAAGACAAGGCTAAGTCTGTCATCCCAATACGCGTTTTGATACGCTCTAATAAAATATTATGATCAACAGTATCGAAAGCGGCGCTAAGATCGAGAAGCAGCAACATAGATGACGCATCAGAATCCATCGTTAGCAATAGATCATTAGTCATTTTTGCGAGGGCTGTCTCCGTAGAGTGATTTGCCCTGAAACCGGATTGAAAAGGTTCACAGAGATTGTTAGACGCTAAGTGTTCATTTAGCTGCTGTGCGACAATTTTTTCGAGGATTTTCGAGATAAACGGAAGGTGGGACACCGGCCGGTAGTTTACCATGAGGTCAGGATCGAGGTTAGGTCTTTTGAGTACAGGATGAATAACCGCTTTTTTGAATGCTAGGGGAACAGTGCCAGAGGAAAGTGAAAAGTTTATAATATTTAACACTGATGGACCTAATAATACAAAAAGCTCCTTGATAAGTTTCCCAGGAATTGGGTCAAGTAAACATGTTGTTTGTTTTGTCCCATTTACACATTTTAACAATTCCTCCAATGTTATTTCATCAAAGAGAGAGAAACTATTTTGGAGGGCAGTGTCCGTCGTATATACAGTCGTATCTGTGTTAATAGAACCCAGTTGTAGCTGAGATGCATTGTCTTTAATCTCTTTTCTAATGACTTCAATTTTCTTATTAAAGAAATTCATAAAGTCATCTGCTGAGTGGGTGGAGCTACTGGGAGGAGTCCCTTGTTGGGTTAGCGATGCTACTGTACTAAACAAAAATTTAGGATCATTTTTGTTGAGGTGGATGAGATTTGAGTAATATTTAGCTTTAGCTGAGGTAAGCATGCGTTTATAAGTTATTAAACTATCACTCCATACTTGATGGAAAACCTCAAGTTTAGTCGCACGCCATTTGCGTTCCAGCTTTCTACATGATAATTTCTGGGCTTTAGTTTCTTCTGTAAACCATGGGGTACGCCTTTTAGGGGCCCTTTTTAGCTTTAGCGGTGCTACACTATCAATGGTGTCGCGCAGGGTGTCATTAAAGTTGTTAGTGAGGTTATCAATAGAGCCCACATAATTAGGGAATGGTGCCATTACCGAAGGCAGTAAGTCAGTAAGAGTCGTCGTTGTGGCAGCATTAATGTTGCGGTGCTATAGTAGTTATTATTATTATTATTAGTTTGTTGACAATGAGTCAGAACTTCGAATTTTATAAGGTAATGATCGGACATTACTTTAGTGTACGGGAGTATCGTAACTTTGGAGGTGGTGACACCCCTGACAAGCACTAGATCTATCGTATTACCGTTGCGATGAGTGGGTTCATTTATTATTTGTGTAAGACCACAGCTATCAATTATAGTCTGGAGCGCCAGGCATGGAGGGTCCGATGGGGTATTCATATGGATGTTAAAGTCTCCCATTATGATTATATTGTCGGCGTGCGTCACTAGATCAGCAACGAACTCTGAAAATTCATTGATAAAGTCCGAATAGGGCCCTGGGGGGCGGTAGATGACAGCCAGGTGCAGAGGCAGCGGTGTGACAAACCTCGTAGTAAGCACCTCAAACGAGTTATATTTATTATTTAGGTCCGAGGTAAGGCTAAAGTTTTTGTTGTATATTAGTGCAACACCCCCACCCCTTTTAATGGGACGGGCAATATGCGTTCCCGTAAAGCCAGGAGGAGACGCCTCACCAAGCGCAAAAAAATCATCTGGTTTGAGCCAGGTCTCGGTTAGACCAACGACATCAAGATTGTTGTCTCTAATGACTTCATTAACTAATAACGTTTTGGAAGACAATGATCTTATGTTTAAAAAGCCCATATTATAGGTAGTGGGCTGTTTTGAGGAGTTTTTGTTGAAAGTATCCGTAGTAGCAATATTAATAATGTTACGTTTATTATGCGTAGTGCACTTTAAATAATTTCGACCATATCTAGGAATTGATATATATATATATATATATATATATATATATATATATATATATATATATATATATATATATATATATATATATATATATATATATATATATATATATATATATATATATATATATATATATATATTTATATATATATATATATATATATATATATATATATATATACACATGTATATACACATATGTATATATATATATATATATATATATATATATATATATATATATATATATATATATATATATATATATATATATATATATATATATATATATATATATATATATATATATATATACATATAATAAGGGTGCAACGATACACAAAACTAATGGTTCGGTTCAATATTTTAGGCTCACGGTTTCATATTTTTACTTTTTTTTTACTTGTAGTTTATTAAGATTATCAAAATGTTTGTTTCAACTGAAAAGTACAGTTTTTAAATTAATGTACATTTATTTGGTGCAGCTATATGTACCCCATTTTCTGCTGTGCATACTAAGCACCATATAAAACAAAAACAACACCTTGTAAAAATAATAATAATAATAATAATCTATGCATCTGATAAATCACCCATCTTCTGTGGTGTATTCTTAGCAGCAGAGTAACAGGGGTGCCTCTGATAGTCTCTAATTATGCTTTTTGTCTTGTTGTACAAAGCAGGAACTACGGTATCGGTAATAGAGGTTTGTAAAAAAAAAACGTGTTACAGGGCTCAAGTGTCCGCAGCAAACACAACATTTACCACAACAGATAAAGTTTGTAGCCTGTGTGTTTTCACTCCTTTTTTTTCTTTGGTTTCACCTGTTTTCGCATCGGGGTGATGTCGGTGTAAATGTTTTGTCATGTTTGCTGTATTTCCACTTTGTAGTTTATTGCTGTGTGACATTTGCGAAATACTGTCATATCTTTGTCCACAACACGCTTGCCATCAGGGCATTGTCAAAAGTTGATAAACCGAACCAAGACCATTGTATCAAACGGTTCAATACTAATACTTGATCTAAAAAATTTAACCCTTAAGCCAAAAAGTTGCCATTTGAAATGATGATACTTTTGTGTCATGTCTGTCATCTGCTTTTTTCCTACAAAATGAAACAACTGAATGAACGTCCTCCAAGTTTGCTGATTCCATAATTTGCCAGAGGTTGTAACGTACAATATAATGTGACATGCACACACACACGCACACACACACACACACACACACACACACACACACACACACACACACACACACACACACTCACATGCACACGCGCACACGCACGCACACACACACACACACACACACACACCACACACACACACACACACACACACACACACACACACTAAAAGAACACCTCCAGGCAACTACAACCCTAGACTAACACCCTCCGCCCACCACATCCCACCTTCTCAGATTGTTAATAATCAAATGTAAATAATCGAATGTATATATTTGTTCTTATGCTTTCTGAGCTCACTATGTTCACTGCTCACTGTACATAGCCTACCAAGTCAGACCTACACTGTTTCAATGTCCATTTCTCAGATGATATTATTGTTGATGACTGAAGTGCTGATATCAACCAAACCTAACCCCCCCCCCGCCCCAACCCCCTCCACATACCACCCCCCGGATTGTAAATAATGTAAATAATTCAATGTATATACTCTGATGATGATTTACTTGTGTGATGACTGTTATATGCTGCAGTGACGTGCGGTGAGGTTCATGGCTGGTGAGGCACTGACTTCATCACAGTCAGATTTACAAACATATGAACCCTAAAGAGTATCTTATTCACCATTTGATTGGCAGCAGTTAACGGGTTATGTTTAAAAGCTCATACTAGCATTCTTCCCTGCTTGGCACTCAGCATCAAGGGTTGGAATTGGGGGTTAAATCACCAAAAATTATTCCCGGGCGTGGCACCGCTGCTGCCCACTGCTCCCCTCACCTCCCAGGGGGTGAGCAAGGGGATGGGTAAAATGCAGAGGACAAATTTCACCACACCTAGTGTGTGTGACAATCATTGGTACTTTAAATTAACTTTAACTTTACACATACAAACTGTAGCACACAAAAAAGCACATTTAATAAAAAAAAACGTTATTATGGTCTTACCTTTACTTATAAATGAAGTCCATGCGCAGCTCCTTTTGAACAAAAGCATCGCTAACTTGTTCATAGCAGTCTTCGTTATCTTTCTTCAGTTTTAAAAGTCTCTCTGTCTCGATGGAGATGATCCTTTAATTATTACCTCCTGCTTCGATTGAAAGTCCAGTTTAGAAAACTGTTTTATTTTAGATATGTAATCCTCCATTTTAATAGTCCAGGCAAGAGGAAAAAATAAACGATCGCTGCTAACTGTTGCTGTTTGTTGTCACTTCTTCTGCAGCCGAGTAGTCGCAAGAATGATCTCTGGGATCACTACCGCCCTCTACCACCAGGAGGCGGGATTACTGCGAGCCTCACACAGTGCGTCTTTTGCAGCCGTTTTATGATTGCTCAGCACAAAAAAATACGTTACACACATACAGTTGTTGACAAAATACACTGTACATTATATACCTCAGCTAACTAAACTATGGAAATGTATAATATAATTCATATAGCAATACGGTCTCACTGCACAGCAGGCCAGCAGTTAGCCGAGTCATTGCGCAATCCTTGGTGAGGCTCAACTCAGTGATGTGCCTCAACTGGCTGGTGACTCACCGCAAGTCTCTTCTCAGTATTTGAACGGCAAATGTGAAAATTCAGTGATTTTGAATAAAAATAATCTAAAACTGGTGAAGTTAAATGGAAAATAACTTCATAGTATAATCACTGGATACATATAACAATTAAATTTTTCTTTTTTCTTTTTACATTTTTTTTCTTTCCATGATGGCCCCGCCTCACCTGCCTCCCCTGACTGCACGTAACTGATATGGTGACAGTATAAATTTGTACCATGAATTGATCAACGTGGACCCCGACTTAAACAAGTTGAAAAACTTATTCGGGTGTTACCATTTAGTGGTCAATTGTACGGAATATGTACTTCACTGTGCAATCTACTAATAAAAGTCTCAATCAATCAATCAAATACACACACACACACACACACACACACACACACACACACACACACACACACACACACACACACACACACACGTTTTTGTATTTGTTATCTTCTTGAGACCTCCGAAAAAGGCCTACCTCTTTAGGACCACCCTTTCTAGATATATAAAGATTTATATTTACAACATTAGTGATATATACATACTATGCAAACACAAAAAAGGTAAGCCTTTTAGTTAATAATTAATTTTTTTCAAATTTTTTGTTTGTAATTGGTTTTCAATAATCCGATAATGGCTTTTTGCCGATATTCCGATATTGTCCAACTCTTTAATTACTGATACCGATATCAACCGATACCGATATCAACCGATACCGATATATACAGTCGTGGAATCGACACATTGTTATGCCTAATTTGGACAACCAGGTATGGTGAAGATAAGGTCCTTTTTTCAAAAATTACTGAAATAAAATAAGATAAATAAATTAAAAACATTTTCTTGAATAAAAAAGAAAGTAAAACAATATAAAAACAGTTACATAGAAACTAGTAATTAATGAAAATGAGTCAAATTAACTGTTAAAGGTTAGTACTATTAGTGGACCAGCAGCACGCACAATCATGTGTGCTTACGGACTGTATCCCTCCTTTTTGGGACCACCCTAATTTTGATAGATTTCAGCACCAGGGGTGCAAATGAGACATTCTTTATTAGATGCAATGGTTTTTTGTATTGGGACCATGACTTATGTCTTAACTTGTTCACCGGTCCTCACATGGAAGGTACTTTTCCTTGTTGATGTCTCAAGAAGCGTGGAAATACAAGAACACACACACACACATACAATGTCCCCACATTCCATCCATCCATCCATTTACTACCGAATGTCCCTTTCGGGGTCGCGGGGGGTGCTGGAGCCTATCTCAGCTGCATTCAGGTGGAAGGCGGGGTACACCCTGGACAAGTCGCCACCTCATCACAGGGCCAACACAGATAGACAACATTCACACTCACATTCACACACTAGGGCCAATTTATAAGTGTTGCCAATCAACCTATCCCCAGGTGCATGTTTCTGCCTTTTAAAGGCCTACTGAAATGAAATGTTTTTATTTAGACGGGGATAGCATTTCCATTCTATGTGTCATACTTGATCATTTCGCGATATTGCCATATTTTTGCTGAAAGGATTTAGTATTGAAAAACGACGATAAAGTTCCCAACTTTTGGTCGCTGATAAAAAAAAAGCCTTGCCTGTACCGGAAGTAGCGTGACGACACCGGAGGAAGGACTGCTCATATTTTCCTATTGTTTACACCAGCAGCGAGAGAGATTCGGACCGAGAAAGCGACGATTACCCTATTAATTTGAGCGAGGATGAAAGATTTGTGGATGAGGAACGTCTAGAGTGCAGTGCAGAGCGTATCTTTTTTCGCTCTGACCGTAACTTAGGTACAAGGTCTCATTGGATTCCACACTCTCTCCTTTTTCTATTGTGGATCACGGATTTGTATTTTAAACCACCTCGGATACTATATCCTCTTGAAAATGAGAGTCCAGAACGCGAAATGGACATTCACAGTGACTTTTATCTCCACGACAATACATCGGCGAAACACTTTAGCTACGGAGCTAACGTGATAGCATCGGGTTTAACTGCATATAGAAACAGACGAAATAAGCCCCTGACTGGAAGGATAGACAGAAGATCAACAATACTATTAAACCATGGACCTAATGCTTTCCAGCTTGGCGAAGCTTAACAATGCTGTTGCTAACGACGCCATTGAAGCTAACTTAGCAACCGGACCTCACAGAGCTATGCTAAAAACATTAGCTATCCACCTACGCCAGCCAGCCCTCATCTGCTCATCAACACCCGTGCTCACCTGCGTTCCAGCGATCGACGGTGCGACGAAGGACTTCACCCGATCATCCGTGCGGTCGGCGGCTAGCGTCGGCTAGCACGTCTGCTATCCAAGTCAAAGTCCTCCTGGTTGTGTTGCTACAGCCAGCCGCTAATACACCGATCCCACCGACAACTTTCTTCTTTGCAGTCTTCATTGTTCATTAAACAAATTGCAAAAGATTCACCAACACAGATGTCCAGAATACTGTGGAATTTTTAAGATGAAAACAGAGCTTTTTTGTATTGGATTCAATGGTGTCCGAATACTTCAGTTTCAATGATTGACGTCACGCGCATACGTCATCATACATAGACGTTTTCAACCGGAAGTTTAGCGGGAAATTTAAAATTGCACTTTATAAGTTAACCCGGCCGTATTGGCATGTGTTGCAATGTTAAGATTTCATCATTGATATATAAACTATCAGACTGCGTGGTCGGTAGTAGTGGGTTTCAGTAGGCCTTTAAATACATCTAAAGTTAGCTTAGCAGTTTTTCCAAAAAGTGTGTTTTCTTCATTTTTTTTAAGCTGCTGCGCCTCCCCAACCCCCATATGAGCCGCCTGATGCTCAGAAATTCCCCCTCGCTCGACCGTGCCAGCGTCACAGTGCGACGTCATGGGAAGGAATTCAAATGTGATACACGCTGATGGAGACGAGAGGAAATGAGTGAGGATAGAGAAGTAGAGAGCGCAACTCTGTTCTATGGGGACTTCCTGAAGCTGCCAGGGGAACGGGGGAAGCCTGACCTGTTACATCATACACGCACTCACACCGCATGAGCGTAATCTGTCCCACATCTACACGCCACTGCCTGCCCCCGTCTTTCCTTCTCCATTTCTTCCTGTGTTTTTCAACTCTTTTTCTTTTCCACTCATGACGCACGCCACCATAATGAAAGCGTTAAGGGGAGTCCGGTTAAGACTTTGGCTGCAGCATATAGAAGGGAGGGCGCAGTGTGGAGGCCGCTTAGTGCTGTGGTATAAAGTGTCACCACGCAGAACAACTATATTTACAACACGCCTCTTTAACACACGGCCTATTTATAGCAGACAGATCTTTTCTCAGCAACCGCCGCACATTGTTGCATCGTCACAGACGCCAGCATCAGATGGCACCCGTGATGTACACTGCATGCATTCTGCTGCCAAAGGGAACACGCCTGTTCTTCCGTAAGTTTCTGTGCAAATCTGACACAGTGTCGCTACACACACATACACACTCTGGACTTTCCCCCCTTAAAGCCCCGTAAATTGTCCTCTACACACTATTGTATTTCTATTACACTGCAAAAACTGAAATCTAAGTAAGATTAAATATCTCAAATAAGGGTGATATTTGCTTATTTTCTGTCTGGTAAGATAATTCTTCTCACTAAAGCAGATTTTATGTTAGAGTGTTTTACTTGTTTTAAGTGTTTTGGTCCTAAATGATCTCAGTAAGATATTATAGCTTGTTGCTGAGATGTTATGACCTACTGTATATTGAGTAAAACGTGCTTGGAACTAGAATATCAACTGTTGCAAAGCTGTGTCATCAACACTCACAAGTATAAAACTACTTTTTTAAAGTAGTAATTTCTTATTTCAAGCATCAACAAAAAAAATCGTGATTTTGACACAAATGTGTCTCATAATTAAAACAAATGACAGCCAAATAGACTTTGCTGTTTTATTTTCAATGAAACAATAGAAAATATTTACTCATATAGTAGTACAGTTGGCACAGTACAGTAAACTGACAGTTAATGTTTAAATATTTAACATTTCAAACAATTTTGAACACAAATATTTCATGCACATTCAGATAAATTCTTCAAAATTACAGTGAAACATTTTTTGACCGGGGGCCGGGCTGTATATATGTGCACTAATTGACTGAAAGAGCACTTACTTGCCGCGATGATGTCATGTTATCGATGGAAAAATACATTTTTAGACCATATGATTTGCCTGAGCGGCTAGGAAACCCAGAGAGTAACAAGCGGTTGCCTTGTTGCCTTTCTATCAAGAACAATAAATTTGTTTTTAGTATAAGTTTGTTGGTTTCAAGAAATGTAATGCCGAGCGCATATCATTATATTAAGATAATGGCACTAGCATTTACTTAATTTAAGAATATTTTTCAACATATTGAGCAAAGAGTTCTCTTTTTTTTTCTACCAAGAAAAGTGCACTTGTTATTAGTGAGAATATACTTATTTTAAGGTATTTTGGGGTTCATCAAGGTTAGCTAATTTTACTTGTTTTCGAAAGCCTTGACAAGCCGAATTTTCTTGTTCTATTGGCAGATAATTTTGCTTAGTTCAAATAAAATACCCCTAATTTTTGTATGTTTTTCCCTTGTTTTTGACCACTGACTTTTTGCAGTGTAGGGCTGTAAAAAAAATTGCGAGTTAACTCATGTGAACAATCACAAAAATGTATCACAATAATCATGGCTATACACAGATTCATCATGCACATTATTTTTTATTTTTTTGTCCTGTCCAGCTTCTCAGGAAAATCATATTGTTGATGTACGTTTGTAGATGCCCATATCGGCTGTGCAATTGAAACTTGTGAATGGATACTCACTTTGGAATGAGGAGTATGCAATCACAGTCTCGTTGACATAAGGCTACTTAGAGAGGCTACTGTCAACAACTTGTGATGAACTCCATGTGTTCTCAAATTCATCCACTAACGGTCCCGATGAGTATCCAATCACAGGACGTGTAAATGTCACGTTCAACGTGAAGCCAGCTAGAAGGCCTTACTGACAACAACTCGTGACCTGATTGGCTATTGCAACTGTCTATCACTGTATGTCCCCATTCACTGACTGTGCCATATTGTTGATTCTGAAGGCCTTTGGCAGATTTGGTACAGCATGGCAACAAATGCTAGCTGAATTCTGATTAGATACAAACTCAAACTAAAAACAACAGCACTGGAACGAGCATAATATGACATGAAGAGAATATGAATACTTGTAGATATTTAGGGAAAGTAAATAAAAAAATAATTGTATCTTTAATTATGATCATGATTTCTGGTTATGTTAAGCCAGCAGAGAAGGCCTTGCTGGCCCTGGCGGCACACCACTGAGGAAACTTGATTATATGCATGAGTGTATGTATGCAAATGTGCTTGTATATGTACAATATGTGTCTATGTATGTTTGTACAGTGAATGTATATGTACAATATGTGTCATACTTGCCAACCGAATTTCAGTGCCCCTCCTGAAAATCTCCCGGGGCAACCATTCTCCCGAATTTCTCCCGATTTTCACCCGGACAACAATATTGAGGGCTTGCTGTGATGGCACTGCCTTTAGCGTCCTCTACAACCTGCCGTCGCGTCCGCTTATTATCCATACAAACAACGTGTCGGCCCATTCACATGTTGTCTGCGGCTTCTACAGACACACGTAAGTGACTGCAAGACATACTTGGTCGACAGCCTTACAGGTCACACTGAGGGTAGCCGTATAAACAACTTTAACACTGTTACAAATATGCGCCACACTGTGAACCCACACCAAACAAGAATGACAAACACATTTCGGGAGAACATCCGCACCGTAACACAACATAAACACTACAAAACAAATACCCAGAATCCCTTGCAGCCCTAACTCTTCCGTGCTACAATATACACCCCCGCTACCAGCAAACCCCACGAATTTAAGTACCTCGGGGTCTTGTTCACGAGTGAGGGAAGGTGGATCATGAGATCGACAGGCGGATCAGTGCGGCATCTGCAGTGATGCGGACCATGTATTGATCCGTTGAGGTGAAGAAGGAGCTGAACCGGATGGCAAAGCTCTCAATTTACCAGTCGATCGATGTTCTTATGTTCCCCTATGGTCTTGAGCTTTGGGTTATGACCGAAAGGACAAGATCACAGGTACAAGCAGCCGAAATGAGTTTCCTCCGCTGGGTGGCGGGGCTCTCCCTCAGAGAAGATGGATGGATGGATTAATGCCAAAGCAGAATAGCAGTTTTGAATTGGCTTCACTGCAGTAGGAACACTTGTCTTTCCCCTTGGACCTCCCAAAATGTTTGTTTTAATTTTTCATATTTCAGATTTTTACAATTTTTGGATTGAACTGATTTGTAGTGTTCCATGTATTATTATTTTTTATTCATATGTGATTATTTATAGAAAAACTCATCTTTACACTACTTGTAAAATATGAACAATACATTATTTCTTAAAATGTCATTTTAAACATACTTGAAATGCATGTTTGTTACTTTTATGCACACACCACTCACTCCTGATTTATGTTGACTCATTTTCAGTGGATAATAAATTCTCCTGATATCCAAGCTGTATACTGACTACTCTAAACAAGTTTCCTTTCTATCCTGTTGTTGACATGAAACCCAAAATCAGGTTTGTAGCACAAGTGAGGAATCTTTTAGTAGCGTTAGCGGCTGCCCAGTGTGTCTGTGACTGACTCAGTAGGCCTCTATCTCTGTCCATGACTTAAACACACACACACAAACACACACACACTCAACCAATATAAAAGTAATAATTTTACTTTGCGCCAGCAGGCCATTAAAGTTCACAGGTTCCACAGTGGCTACAGTGTGAGTCAATATATTTAAACACTGCTGCAAAATACCTTTCAAGATAATATTTCCATGAAGTCATTTGGGCTATTTAATGACATTAGCCCAAAACATTTCAGGTGACCCAGATAAGTACAGTGGAATCTCTTAAAGGCCTACTGAAATGATTTTTTAAATTTAAACTGGGATAGCAGATCCATTCTATGTGTCATACTTGTTCATTTCGCGATATTGCCATATTTTTGCTGAAAGGATTTAGTAGAGAACATCGACGATAAAGTTTGCAACTTTTGGTCGCTGATTAAAAAAAGCCTTACCTCTACCGGAAGTAGCGTGACGTCACAGGCTGAAGGGCTCCTCACATTTCCCCATTGTTTTCAATGCAGCGAGAGCGATTGGTGCTGAGAAAGCGACGATTTCCCCATTAATTTGAGCCAGGATGAAAGATTTGTGGATGAGGAACGTGAGAGTGAAGGACTAGAGTGCAGTGCAGGACGTATCTGTTTTCGCTCTGATCGTAACTTAGATACAAGGGATCATTGGATTGCACACTCTCTCCTTTTTCTATTGTGGATCACGGATTTGTATTTTAAACCACCTCGGATTCTATATCCTCTTGAAAATGAGAGTCGAGAACGCGAAATGGACATTCACAGTGACTTTTATCTCCACGACAATACATCGGTGAAGCACTTTAGCTACAGAGCTAACGTGATAGCATTGTGCTTAAATGCATATAGAAACAAAAGAAATAAGCCCCTGACTGGAAGGATAGACAGAAGAACAACAATACTACCAAACTCTGGACCTGTAACCACACGGTTAATGCTGTACCGCCTGGCGAAGCCTAGCAATGCTGTTGCTAACGACGCTATTGAAGCTAACTTAGCTACGGGACTTCGACAGAGCTATACTAAAAACAATAGCTCTCCACCAAAGCCAGCTCTCATCTGCTCATCACCACCCGTGCTCACCTGCGTTTCAGCGATCGACGGTGCGACGAAGGACTTCACCCGATCATCGATGCGGTCGGCGGCCCGGAGACGCGGGAAGTCAAGGTTAGGACAGCGGTGCGGCGGCGGGCGTTGTAGCTTTCGACGACACCCCGGCCGCCATCAGAGTCGGCAACAAACATATATTTCCCCAAAGTTACGTACGTGACATGCACATAGCGACACACACGTACGGGCAAGCAATCAAATGTTTGGAAGCCAAAGCTGTAGTCACGGTAGCGCGTCTGCTATCCAACTCAAAGTCCTCCTGGTTGTGTTGCTGCAGCCAGCCGCTAATACACCGATCCCACCTACAGCTTTCTTCTTTGCAGTCTCCATTGTTAATTGAACAAATTGCAAAAGATTCACCAACACAGATGTCCAGAATACTGTGGAATTTTGCGATGAAAACAGAGCTGTTTGTATTGGGATACAACGGTGTCCGAATACTTCCGCTTCAACCATTGACGTCACGCGCAAACGTCATCATACCTAGACGTTTTCAACCGGAAGTTTCCCGGGAAATTTAAAATTGCACTTTATAAGCGACTTGTCCAGGGTGTATCCCGCCTTCCGCCCGATTGTAGCTGAGATAGGCTCCAGCGCCCCCCGCGACCCCAAAAGGGAATAAGCGGTAGAAAATGGATGGATGGATGGAAGTTAACTCGGCCGTATTTGCATGTGTTGCAATGTTAAGATTTCATCATTGACATATAAACTATCAGACTGCGTGGTCGGTAGTAGTGGGTTTCAGTAGGCCTTTAAAGTGGATCACAATAGGTCTTTTTTCACCGCAGGAACTTTCCCATTTACCCGGGTAAATAAAATACCCCGTGTGTTTCCACAAAAAATTACCCGGGTAGATTTAGTTCTTCAGGAACAGGAACCTTAGAGGGGCGTACTGTGCTGTCGACAAAGTTGGGGCTGTTTCTAAAAACTATGTTTTCAAAAGCACGTCTATAGAATATGTTAGGCCTGTTTCCACCAAAAGTTCAGGAGATTTAAGTTCCTGGAATCTATACTTCGTGAAATTAAAGGTTCCTGTAGAAGTGTGTGGTTTATGTTTCCGCCGCATTTCACAGTTCAGTGTAGTTTATACAAATCAGGCTGATGACGTACTGTATGGAGGAGTGGTTTAATGTATTTCTACACTGAAATCACTTAAATAAACAGACAATAATAGGTCATACTTATTTTACTTAAGTGTAAGTAAATAAAAAACAAAGCAATGATATACAAAACGATTTGATTTTTTTTTTTAAAGTGTACCGAATTTTACATAAAAATTCAGGCTTTTGTCGTCCTCCCAATTAATGATGAATTCATGAGGGTCAGGCGAGTCCTTATGGTCCATTTCATCTGTAAATAATAATATATTGATAATAGATGTCTGCACACTAAAAAATACTGGGTTATTTTGATAACCCAATTTATGAGTTGCTAGTGTTGAATTAAATTTTGGAGTTATTTTTATGAAAAGCAACCCATTTTTGGGGTTATTAGGGTATTATTTTAACCCAGTTTCTGGGTTTTCAAAACGATGAACCAATTTTGGGTTGTTTCTCAATGAGTAACGCATTTTTGGGTAAAAGGCTTTTTTTTAAGTTAAAAAGTTACTTTTTTTCTTGAAGGGAATTTTATCATGGATTAATCTCATTAACATTATTTACAATCACACATCTTATGCTCATGAACATATTTGAGCATGCTGTATAGAACTACTATGACCATCCACGGCAATTCCTGTAAAAAAAAAAAAAGTCAGACAGTTTGTTTATGTCTTATTTCTTGTGTATTTCTATTACAACATTCTTGACAACGGAGAGAAAGAAAAACAAAGGATCTTTCGATTTCTAGGAACTTTTAATAATAATAATACCTGGGATTTATATAGCGCTTTTCTAAGTACCCAAAGTCGCTTTACATGTTAAAAACCCATCATTCATTCACACCTGGTGGTGGTAAGCTACTTTCGTAGCCACAGCTGCCCTGGGGTAGACTGACGGAAGTTTGTGGTGCGTATGTGTGCTAAAGCAGTGGTCCCAAACCACCGGGCCGCGGCTCGATTGGTACCGGGCCGCAGAAGATTTTTTTATTATTATTATTTTTTTTTTATTTTTTTTTATTTTTATTTTTTTAAATTAAATCAACATAAATAACACAAGATACACTTACAATTAGTGCACCAACCCAAAAAACCTGGACATGTTTCAAACATTGGCGGGGGTTTTGCGTGAGACTGAGCCTGCGCCTTCATTCACCAAGCTGCTGCACGATCACCTGTCTGTGCTTTTAAAAGAGTTTGAGCGCTACTTCCCAACTTCAAAAGACCCACGAACTGCCGAGGAATGGATCCGCGACCCATTTGTCAACAAAGCAGATGAATCCAGCATGTCTGTGCAAGAAGAAGATCAAATGCTGGAGATCGCAAATGACGGCAGCCTTAAAAGTGTATTTCAGACAAAAACTCTGCCTGTTTTCTGGATTAAAGTCATGGCAGAATACCCCGAGATCGCCACCACAGCACTGAAAACCCTGTTGCTATTTCCAACATCCTATCTGTGTGAAGCGGGATTTTCTGCAGTGACAGCCACCAAAACAAAACAATGTAGCAGACTGGACATAAGCAACACACTTCGGGTGTCTTTGTCTCCCATTACCCCCAGTTGGGACCGTCTCGTTGCAGAGAAACAAGCTCAGGGCTCCCATTGATTTAGCGTTACGGTGAGTTAAAAATCTCATGCACTTTATATTTGTTTTTAATGTTGTATCTGCATCTTATTTTGAAGGCATGTAAACGTTACCATAGCAACGAAAATCAGAGCGCGTTTGGGCAGAGGGAGGTGAGGGAGAGGAGGAGCTTGTGAGTCGACTCGGGCACACAAACATGCAGGAGGCTTATCTGACGGTTCAAACCAGTGGAGGCTGGTGACTTCCAGAATTGAGGAGGCCATTTTTTTCCCGCTTGCTCACTTCACTCGCGATGGAATGTTCCCTGTTCTCTTATCTGTCTTTGTGCTGGCCAAAGGCATACTATTTGGAGTGTAAGCTACAGTCAGAAAGTTCTTGCTGATGCAATTCATTGTGCAGAGCTTAGCCTTGTGCCTTCCTGAAGAAATTACATTGCTGTAAGTCTATGAGCCTGCCTGATAATTAAGCTGAGAAATGACATTTGGATGTTATATAAACGCCAAGTGAACATGTGTAAAAGGCAGGAATTTTAATTATGTAGTTAAAAACAATTTTGTTTAGCTTACATTTTTCATTCTTCTACAGCTTCAACATGTAATCACCAATTTAATCAAGTTTAGCATATAAAAAAGATAAGATAACACTTTCTTTATCATATGTAGTTTTATTCAATATATTTAATATAAAATATGTAAAAATATGGTTCCAGTTGGCTTTATCTGCTGAGAAACACAGACAAAATGGAGTGTTATTACTACTGAGAACTAGTGGTGTAACACTGGTAGAGACATCTAATTAGTTCAACTCACATCTGGTTTAGCTGAGGGGCGGCATGCTCTCTCCTGGACTCCAGGTATCTATCTCCAGCCCAAGATCTCAAATTGCGCCAGAATCTCGCCGATTTCCGAGGTCGTTTTAAGCAAAAGTATTTGGCTATATGAGCTATAAACTTCACGGATGATAGCCAGGGGTGTTCTCTAAATTTCCTGAAAAGCACAAGTTGATAGGACACTCGTAGCCACTATGGGGAGTGTTTGTTTGACTGAAGTGGCTGGCGAATTCTCAAAATGGCTTCTGTGTTGATTAGGAAAGGAAAGGATTGATTCCAAATGAACCAGTAGCATGTGATTGGACGAACAAAATGTCAATCTTTCAGCCCTGGACACAATGCATGGTGAGGCCAGGCCTCCGTTGCCCACCCATTTTCAGTGATCTGGCCAATCACATATTGGCATGAAAAAGCATGCATTACATTGACTTCTATGAGAAGCTAATTTC
This sequence comes from Entelurus aequoreus, assembly GCF_033978785.1. Taxonomy (NCBI): domain Eukaryota; kingdom Metazoa; phylum Chordata; class Actinopteri; order Syngnathiformes; family Syngnathidae; genus Entelurus; species Entelurus aequoreus. Next base: position 28,637,618 of record NC_084741.1, read on the forward strand.
CTAGGGGAGGCCTGGCCTCCCTTAATACAAACTGATAGGGAAATCTGGCCTGTTGCTTTACAATTGCAATATTGGGTTTTAGCCATGGGAACATTTAGATTTATGAACAAAACTAAAATAATATGAATATAAAAAATAAAAAATATGTTTTTTGTTAAAATAAATAAATAAAATAAATATATTTATTGTTTTTTTTAAATCTCTCTCTTCTCTCAAATTATTGGGGAGGCCAGGCCTCCTCCACCTCTATGGAGGAGCCTCCACTGGTTCAAACTGACAACTTTATTTCAGCTGTTGAAAAATAACATTCATAATGAAAGTAGCGTGGAATTGCTAATTCTTGTCATTTATATATTTTTCCACGTGATTTTTTTATTTATGTAATGGGCAGAGAGGAAGTTACCAGAGACGTTGATGTGTTATACTGATGTTATGTTGTTGGCGCAATGTGCTAATAAAGGTCCATATGAGTACACAGTGGATTCACGTTTAATATTTTACTTTTTTCATGAAAAAAAAAAAAAAAAAAAAAAAAAAAAAAAAAAAAAAAAAAAAAAAAAATCACCCCCCCCCAACCCCCATGCCGGGCCGCGGGACAAATTATCAAGCGTTGACCGGTCCGCAGCTACAAAAAGGTTGGGGACCACTGTGCTAAAGAACGCTGAATAGTGGAACTACCTTGCTGTGTTTTTACTCAGCTGTAGTCTTTAATCTAGTAGGCAGTTTTATGTTGTTTATTAATTTTAACAAAATCCATTTCAATATGGGACGCCACAAGAAGTGGACAAACACTTTTAAAAGTATTCCGGAAGAATATAAAGTATTCAGCCTGACATCAACGCAGCAAGGCAAGCTGCTCACTGCCACTACGACCTCGTAGTTTGAAGATGAATGTGAAATAAAGGACGAGTGGAACAAAAGTAAATCACATCAAATATTACTTTATTACAAATATATACTCTTTACTTCGTTAAATGCTGTAAAAGTAGTCAGTGACACTTCATTTGTGTAGTTACTAGCATCAAAAAAAGACAAACCCCTTATTTGAGTTGTTTTAACTCAACAAGTTGGGTTAATTTTTTCAACCCAACTTTTGCGTTGAATTTTTTAATCAAAAAGTTGAGTTATGATGACTCAATGTTGGTTGATTCCCAACCAAACTATTGGGTTGAATGATTAAACCCAAAGGTTGAGTTATGCTAACTCAATGTTGGTTGATTCATAACCCAACTATTGGGTTTAATTTATTTAACACAAAAGCTGAGTTATGCTCACTACAATGTTGGGTTATTCCCCACCCAACTATTGGGTTGCGCAATTTGGTTAAATATTATACATTTTACTGCTTGTTTGTCCTACTCCTTCCCAACTACTGATCAAAATTATTTTTATTCCATTAAAATATACTCAAAAGCAAGATATGAGTGACATTTTTTTTACAAGAATTGCCATGTATGGTCATAGTAGTTCTGTACAGCATGCTCAAATATTTTCATGCACATAAGATGTAAATAATGTCAATGAGATTAATCATTAATACAATTCCCTTCAAGAAAAAAGTAACTTTTTAATAATCATTTTTTAAAAAAGCCATTTACCCAAAAATGAGTTACTCATTGAAAAACAACCCAAAAATGGTTCATCATTTTGAAAACCCAGAAATTGAGTGAAAATAATACCCTTATAACCCAAAAAATGGGTTGCTCTTCATAAAAATAACTCAAACATTTAACCCCACACTAGCAACTCATAAATTGGGTTATCAAAATAACCCATCATTTTTTAGTGTGCAGACATCTATTATTAATATCCTCTCTGAGCTGCCACCTTACCGTAGTAGAGGAGTTTGCGTGTCCCAATGATCCTAGGAGCTATGTTGTCCGGGGGCTTTATGCCCCCTGGTAGGGTCTCCCAAGACAAACTGGTCCTAGGTGAGGGACCAGACAAAGAGCAGCTCGAAGACCTCAATGAAAAATAAAACCTATGGACCCAGATTTCCCTCGCCCGGACGCGGGTCACCGGGGCCCCCCTCTGGAGCCAGGCCCGGAGGTGGGGCACGATGGCGAGCGCCTGGTGGCCGGGCCTGTCCCCATGACAGCCCGAAGAGGCAACGTGGGTTCCCCCTCCAATGGGCTCACCACCCATAGCAGGGGTCATAGAGGTCGGGTGCGATGTGAGCTGGGCGACAGCCGAAGGCAGGGCACTTGGCGGTACGATCCTCGGCTATAGAAGATAGCTCTTGGGACGTGGAACGTCACCTCGCTGGGGGGGAAGGAGCCTGAGCTAGTGCGCGAGGTGGAGAAGTTCCGACTAGACATAGTCGGACTCACTTCGACGCACAGCAAGGGCTCTGGAACCAGTTCTCTCGAGAGGGGCTGGACTCTCTTCTACTCTGGCGTTGCCGGCAGTGAGAGGCGACGGGCTGGGGTGGAAATTGTTGTTGCCCCCCGGCTCAGAGCCTGCATGTTGGAGTTCAACCCGGTGGACGAGAGGGTAGCTTCCCTCCGCCTTCGGGTGGGGAAACGTTTCCTGACTGTGGTTTGCGCTTACGCGCCAAACCGCAGCTCAGAGTACCCACCCTTTTTGGATTCACTCGAGGGAGTACTTGAGAGTGCTCCCCCGGGTGATTCCCTCGTTCTACTGGGGGACTTCAACGCTCATGTTGGCAGTGACAGTGAAACCTGGAGAGGCGTGATTGGGAAGAATGGCTGCCCGGATCTGAACCCGAGTGGTGTTTTGTTATTGGACTTTTGTGCCCGTCACAGATTGTCCATAACAAACACCATGTTCAAACATAAGGGTGTCCATATGTGCACTTGGCACCAGGACACCCTAGGCCGCAGTTCCATGATCGACTTTGTAGTTGTGTCGTCGGATTTGCGGCCTCATGTTTTGGACACTCGGGTGAAGAGAGGGGCGGAGCTTTCTACCGATCACCACCTGGTGGTGAGTTGGCTGCGATGGTGGGGGAGGATGCCGGACAGACCTGGCAGGCCCAAACGCATTGTGAGGGTTTGCTGGGAACGTCTGGCAGAGTCTCCTGTCAGAGAGAGTTTCAATTCCCACCTCCGGAAGAACTTTGAACATGTCACGAGGGAGGTGCTGGACATTGAGTCCGAATGGACCATGTTCCGCGCCTCTATTGTCGAGGCGGCTGATTGGAGCTGTGGCCGCAAGGTAGTTGGTGCCTGTCGCGGCGGTAATCCTTGAACCCGTTGGTGGACACCGGCGGTGAGGGATGCCGTCAAGCTGAAGAAGGAGTCCTATCGGGTTCTTTTGGCTCATAGGACTCCTGAGGCAGCGGACAGGTACCGACAGGCCAAGCGGTGTGCGGCTTCGGCGGTCGCAGAGGCAAAAACTCGGACATGGGAGGAGTTCGGGGAAGCCATGGAAAACGACTTCCGGACGGCTTCGAAGCGATTCTGGACCACCATCCGCCGCCTCAGGAAGGGGAAGCAGTGCACTATCAACACCGTGTATGGTGAGGATGGTGTTCTGCTGACCTCGACTGCGGATGTTGTGGATCGGTGGAGGGAATACTTCGAAGACCTCCTCAATCCCACCAACACGTCTTCCTATGAGGAAGCAGTGCCTGGGGAATCTGTGGTGGGCGCTCCTATTTCTGGGGCTGAGGTTGCTGAGGTAGTTAAAAAGCTCCTCGGTGGCAAGGCCCCGGGGGTGGATGAGATCCGCCCGGAGTTCCTTAAGGCTCAGGATGCTGTGGGGCTGTCTTGGTTGACAAGACTCTGCAGCATCGCGTGGACATCGGGGGCGGTACCTCTGGATTGGCAGACCGGGGTGGTGGTTCCTCTCTTCAAGAAGGGGAACCGGAGGGTGTGTTCTAACTATCGTGGGATCACACTCCTCAGCTTTCCCGGTAAGGTCTATTCAGGTGTGCTGGAGTCGAACCTCGGATTCAGGAGGAACAGTGTGGTTTTCGTCCTGGTCGTGGAACTGTGGACCAGCTCTATACTCTTGGCAGGGTCCATGAGGGTGCATGGGAGTTTGCCCAACCAGTCTACATGTGTTTTGTGGACTTGGAGAAGGCATTCGACCGTGTCCCTCGGGAAGTCCTGTGGGGAGTGCTCAGAGAATATGGGGTATCGGACTGTCTGATTGTGGCGGTCCGCTCCCTGTATGATCAGTGCCAGAGTTTGGTCCGCATTGCCGGCAGTAAGTCGGACACGTTTCCAGTGAGAGTTGGACTGCGCCAAGGCTGCCCTTTGTCACCGATTCTGTTCATAACTTTTATGGACAGAATTTCTAGGCGCAGTCAAGGCGTTGAGGGGATCTGGTTTGGTGGCTGCAGGATTAGGTCTCTGCTTTTTGCAGATGATGTGGTCCTGATGGCTTCATCTGGCCAGGATCTTCAGCTCTCGCTGGATCGGTTCGCAGCTGAGTGTGAAGCGACTGGGATGAGAATCAGCACCTCCAAGTCCGAATCCATGGTTCTTGCCCGGAAAAGGGTGGAGTGTCATCTCCGGGTTGCGGAGGAGACCCTGCCCCAAGTGGAGGAGTTAAAGTACCTCGGAGTCTTGTTCACAAGTGAGGGAAGAGTGGATCGTGAGATCGACAGGCGGATCGGTGCGGCGTCTTCAGTAATGCGGACGCTGTATCGATCCGTTGTGGTGAAGAAGGAGCTGAGCCGGTAGGCAAAGCTCTCTATTTACCGGTCGATCTACGTTCCCATCCTCACCTATGGTCATGAGCTTTGGGTTATGACCGAAAGGACAAGATCACGGGTACAAGCGGCCGAAATGAGTTTCCTCCGCCGGGTGGCGGGGCTCTCCCTTAGAGATAGGGTGAGAAGCTCTGCCATCCGGGGGGAGCTCAAAGTAAAGCCGCTGCTCCTCCACATCGAGAGGAGCCAGATGAGGTGGTTCGAGCATCTGGTCAGGATGCCACCCAAGCGCCTCCCTAGAGAGGTGTTTAGGGCACGTCCGACCGGTAGGAGGCCACAGGGAAGACCCAGGACACGTTGGGAAGACTATGTCTCCCGGCTGGCCTGGGAACGCCTCGGGATCCCCCGGGAGGAGCTGGACGAAGTGGCTGGGGAGAGGGAAGTCTGGGCTTCCCTGCTTAAGCTGCTGCCCCCGCGACCCGACCTCGGATAAGCGGAAGAAGATGGTTGGATGGATTATTTACAGATGAAATGGACCATAAGGACTCGCCTGACCCTCATAAATTCAGCATTAACTGAGAGGATGACAAAAGCCTGAATTTGTATGTAAAATTCTGTATACTTAAAAAAATATATATAATTATTTTGTATATTATTGCTTCGTATTTTATGTACTTACACTTAAGTAAAATAAGTATGACCTATTGTCTGTTTATTTACATGATATCAGTGAAGAAACACAGTAAACCTTTTCTCCATACGTCATCAGCCTGATTTGTATAAACTACACTGAACTGTGAAATGCGGTGGAAACACAAACCACACACTTCTACAGGAACCTTTAATTTCATGAAGTAAAGATTCCAGGAACTTAAAGCTCCCGAACTTTTAGTGGAAACAGGCCTAACATATTCTATAGACGTGTGTTTGAAAATAACGTTTTTAGAAACGCCCCTAACTGTGTCGACAGCACAGTACGCCCCTCTAAGGTTCCTGAGAACTGCCGGAAGTCGGACCTCGCTACTAGGAACTAAAAATAGTTCCTGAAGAACTAAATCTACCCGGGTAATTTTTGGTGGAAACACATGGGAGTACTTTATTTACCCGGGTAAATGGAAAAGTTCCTGCGGTGGAAAAAGGCCTATTGTGATCAACTTTAAGAGATTCCACTGTACTTATCTTGTTTTGGGCTAAAGTCATTGAATAGCCCATATAGAATATGTTAGGCCAGTGCTACAGTGGTGCTTTGTTTTTTATATGCCTTACTTTTCGCATGATTTAATTATTGACCAAAGATATCGTCCAAATGTTGTACCAGTTTTTGTATATTTTAGCTTTGTTATTGTACGGCCAAACGTAACTGTTTGCCCATGTATCGTTCCAAAGAATCAAGCGTACAAACAAAGAATACCACGCATTATCCATCCATCCATTTTCTATCTCTTGTCCCGTTCAGGGTCGCGGGGGTTGCTGGAGCCTATCTCAGCTGCATTCGGGCAGAAGGTGGCGTACACCCTGGACAAGTCGCCACCTCATCGCAGGGCCAACACAGATATGTGACGATCGGTCACTTCATTTGTTTCCTGGGTTTTGTATTACTTCCTGTCAGTGCTCTTATTTTGTTATATTTCCTGTTTGTTCCGCTGAGCACTGTTTTTTCCTCACCTGCCGTTGATTGGCAGCCGGTCCACACCTGCTGCCAATCAACATGTATGCTATTTATGCTTGGTCTCGAGCACTCCTCAGTGCTCGATGATAGACTCTCTATGTTTGGAATTTTTATGCAAGAGCGCTTTATTTTCTGTTTATGATAATTAAAATCATCTTACCTGCTCATCCTCCTCCTGGTTCTTGCATCTTGGGGACACACAAACGGCAGCCATGCGAGTTCCTCACAAGATAGACAGACAACATTCACACTCACATTCACACACTAGGGCCAATTTAGTGTTGCCAATCAACCTATCCCCAGGTGAGGTGAGAGTAAGCTGGAGTCAGGGGCGGATTAAGAAATTTTGGCCCCCTGGGCCTGACATGGTCTTGGCCCCTCAACCCCCCGCGCGTGTGGGCGCACACACACGCACGCACTATGCAAGAAATACTGTATACTGTGAACAGACATGCACACTGTACTGTACAGAAGAGTGCACATACTGCACACACACTATTAGGTATACCACACAGACACTGACAAGCACAGGTTTCACACAGACACAGGGGGAGGGGATAAATGGCCTAAAAATAAACATTTTTGAAAATGATTACGCCCACTTCAGTGATGGTGCATTGGGTCATTTGAGAGATATTATGTATTGGAAGTTGGTAGCTATCATGAAATAAACCCCCCAACCCACCCAAAAAACTAAATCGGACATGATTTTTGCCCCCTTTTCCTCCCTTCTATCATTAAAAATAAAATAATATCTTAGGAAAACACATTGGCATAACGGCAGCTGTGCAGCAAATTGAGGCTCAAAGTCTGTATCTATTTGTGGTTAAGCTTGAGGAGAAGGAGAAAGGTAAAATGATAACATGCATCGGAGAGCACCACAAAGAAAGGTGTAGGCCAGTTCATGGTACAAGGGCTGCATGCAGGTCAAGATAGCCCATTTCCAAGAATGCTATAGTGGCTGGACAGGCACTGGACATGTCCTGAACTCAGTGTCAGACGTGGCTGCCGAATACTTGGATGAAGTGAAGCAGCTGACAGATCTCATGCTGCCCCATCTGAAGACTGTCCTGGCCAGGCAGAGGATGGATGAGGAGACCTTCCCAATGGACCCTGTCAGTGAACAGGCTAGTAACATTGATGGCACCCCTGTGCACAACATTGGGATGGAGAGACAATGTGGCAAGGTGGACTACAAACTGAAGAAGTTGGGCACACTGAACGCAGTCAATAGGTCAATAATTTTACAGAAGAGCCAGGAGCTTCAGAGGTTTCAAGGCAGCAGCACAAGCAAAAAGGGAGGTTGAACTCAACTGGAGTAAATTCATGAAGGCAAAATTCGAGAGTAGGGCAGATGAGAAACAAGAGATGGCTCAAAGAAAGGAGAGTAAGAGACTAGACATGCTGGACACACTGAAATCTTTTGATGGCCCCTTCACGATAGTGGGGAAGTTGAAAAGTTCCTTGTGGATGAAAGTCTGCACAAGAATGCAAAGCTGCAGAGAATGAAGCTTGAGGTTCAGTTTGCCAGAGAAAGCACCAAGCTTCTGCCTAAAGTCAATCCTATCTTCACAATCCAGGTGACACTTCCCAGAAATGGCAAAAGTGCAATTCTCCAAGTCATAATGGATACTTAGAATTTTATGGTGGTGGTAAGTATTCATGAAAACAGGTAGCCTAACATTAGTGAATGGGTGAATTCTGGAAATAACCTAAAAATCTTACACAGTGCACCTTTAAGCAAGGGGTTTCTTTCGTGCTTTCAATTTTGCAAAATCATCCACCACATCATTGAAGTCCAACTCTCTTGTCAGCTCACTCTCAATTGCCATTAGAGATAACGCATTTAATCTTTTCTGAGTCATTCTTGTGCGCAGCTCATTTTTTACTCTTGACAAAAGAGAGAATGAGCGTTCTCCCTCACAGTTACTGACCGGTAGAGTGAGAAAAATCTGTAGCGCAATGTATGTATTAGGAAACGTAGGCTGTAGTCCAAAATGTATTATTGTTTTGAGCAGTCCTGAAGGGGTCCTCTCCTCATCAGTGTTGTTGAGCTGTATAAAAGATTTGAACTGTATAAGCTCCTGTCCAAGACTTTCATTGAGGTCAGATGGGTATGATTCAGTGAGAATCTTGGCCTTGTGAAGGACTGAAGCATTGGACTCTGTATCCAAAGAGAAAAGGACACTGAACAAATTGTTCAGATGTTTGTAGGCCTCCAGATGGTGATTAAGGCTTGAACTCAGTTGATCAATAGAGGCAATAAATGTCTCTATTTGAAACAGTTGCCTTCCCTCAAGCACAACATCTGGGGATGCTGATTCATCAGCAAACTTTTTACGTTTCCTCGTCCGTTCAGCCCTGTAAGATGGGGTGCCACCCAACATGTTTAAGGCTTTCTGCTCAAAATGATCAAATAGATCTCTTTGGGAGAGAACAAAGGTGCGCAGAGATTCCAGCAATCTAACTGCTGTACCAAGGTCCATGTCTGCTTTTTGAAGTTGCAGACTTGTGGCCTGAAATCTGGACAGAACAGTGTCCCAAAAGCCTGCCATGAAGGCCATCTCAAGTGAATCCAGCTTCCGCACTAGACTGTCAGCTTCAGTTCGTGTGTCTCGTTTCTCTGTGTCATCAGTGGAAATAACCTGTAGTGCTGCTTTTATTTTACTGTAGTTCTGCCACAGTGCTTTGGTAGATTCTGCACGGCAACTCCAACGCGTGTTGGATAAAGCTTTAAGTGTGAGATCTATGTTGGAATTGCCAAATACCCTGTCCCATCGGTGTGTGGATGCAGTTGTGAAGTTGTAAATAGACTGAATCAAGTCAAAATACTTAGAGACTTCATTTCCACATCTGTCAATGCTGTTGACTCCCACCAAATTCAAAGAGTGAGCTGCACATGGAATATAGTGTATTAATGGGTTGCTTTTCTTTAAGTGAGCCTGCAACCCATTATACCTCCCTGACATGTTGCTGGCATTATCATAAGCCTGCCCCCTGCAATTTGACAGCTCTAACCCTAGATTTTCCAACACAGACATGACACAGTTAGCCAAACTTTCACCTGTATGGCTAGTAATGGGCTCAAAACCCACAAAGCGTTCAACAACACTGCCCTCTTTGCTAACAAAACGGAATATGAATGTCAATTGGTCCACATGAGATAAATCTGGGGTTGAATCCACAATGATAGAGTAGTATTTGCTTGCTTGCAGTTCATCTGCTATAGCCTGTTTGGTTTTTGCACCCATCAATTCAATGAATTCCTCACAAATGGTGGAGGACAGATATGAGGTATTACCTCGACCCATCTGCCCAAACTTTCTGATGTGATCCTTTAGAAAGGGATCAAATTCAGCCAGGACCTCCAGAATACCAAGGTAGTTCCCATTGAGAGGAGACCCTAACGATTCATTTTTACCCCTAAATGCAAGGCCCCTTTCTGCAAGGAATTTAATGACTGCAACAACTCTTTGTAACACCTGCCTCCAATAGCTGCTCTCTGCCTGAAACTGTTTGAACAGGTCTGCATCAACTGTGGCACCTTTGGCGCGGTTCAAGACTGCTTGCATGCAGGTTATGTGCTCAGCACTTCGCTCATGTTCACCAAATCTTTCTGAGTGTTTCCAATCACAATAGCCTGTCACAAAAGAATGCGTTTTTGGGGAAAACAGTTTGCATGCAAAGCAGTAGACATTACCAGTAGAGGGAGAGTACATCAGCCACTCTCTTTGTACTCGTTGTCCATTGGGCAAGTGTGAAGTAAAATGTTCATTGTTTAGGCATCGGGTTTTGCCTCCTAGCCCACTGTTCCTCACAGAAGCTGGATAATGGCTGTGACGGTTGTGAAATGATTTTGCACCTCTTTGAATAAGAACTTCCTTCATTGACTCAGTGAGGGTCTCAGCCCATTTAGCGGGATCACTAGGTAGAGTTGTCACTGTAGATGGTGTTGAAGAAAGATTCAGCTCATTTTCTATGCTGTCCAGAGGTGCAGTGACCTCACATTCATCCGAGCAACTGGCTACTGCTGAATTGGTTGAATCATAAGCATCAGAAGCATTTGGTTCAGTGTCTACACTTGTAGTGGTCTCAGGATCTTGGGAGCTACATGCTAGCTCAGGTGCATTGCTAACCTTAGCTGAATTTGCAGTAGCATTTATAGAATTGCTTTCAGCAGATGTCTTTGTACTGAAGAAGCTGGAGATATTTGGAACACTCTCAAGTAAAACTGATTCCTTTTTTTTCTTTTCTTGCTGAATTTTTTTTCTAGCTCCTCCACTTAAACGTTTATGATCCATATTTCCCTTCTTTCTTTGCACATTGGCTCTTTGCCTATCACAACAGATAAACCAACTATGTGTGTGTGTGTGTGTGTGTGTGTGTGTGTGTGTGTGTGTGTGTGTGTGTGTGTGTGAGTTTGTTTGTGTGTTTATGATCGGTGCTGCTTCCTTCAAGTGTGTGAGGTGATTTAGAAAACTAGCAACCCAGCATCAACACTCCAAAGCAGAGAATAACAGCTTACTAGCATAGACAATTGAGAGCAGAGAATCAACTGATTCGTCTGATAGACAGCAGGAGAGCAGAGTGGTCAGTGATGATCGAATCAAGAAAATGTCTAAATGGCAAGGGAACAGACTGATTTGTACTGAGGAGAAAGAGAGAGAGAGCCAATTACAGTGAAATATATTCCAAAAGAGCCAAGTGACTAGCTGAAGGCAGGGACAAATGCCTTGGAGTGACCAACAAGAGTGCAAAGTACCAAATGGCAAAATGTGGAAAGACCAACAGGCAGATCTGCTTTTACCTCTTATCTTCACAACCAAAAAGTTGCTAAATGATGTTTTCAGTCGCTAGCCAGGTATGGCCAAAAGACGCGAAATCTAGCGGCAAAGTCGGTCAATCACACTGACAGTGAAACAAATATTTTGAAAAGATAATAATTGTACACCTTTGTGCACTTTAGTCTTCTATCTAAATATTTTCACAAAGGACACCAAGGCAGCTTGCTAGCTATGATGGGAGCAACAATGTCTGATAGACAGCAGGAGAGCAGAGTGGTCAGTGATGATCCAATCAAGAAAATGTCTAAATGGCAAGGGAACAGACTGATTTGTACTGAGGAGAAAGAGAGAGCCAAGTACAGTTAAATATATTCCAGAGCCAAGTGACTAACTGAAGGCAAAGACAACAGCCAGATACCTTAGCAGAGACCAACAAGAATTCAAAGTACCTAATAGCAAGATGGCGAGACCAACACAATAAATTGTATTAGGATTTAATTTATTAACGTTAATCTTAACAGCCAAAAAGTTGCTGAATAATGTTTGTAGTCGCTAGCCAGGTATGCCCAAAACAAGAGTCGCTAAACCTAGCAGCAAAGTTGCTTAATTGCAACACACTCTAGGATTCAGGGGAATTAAGGATAATAAAGATATTAATTGTACAACTTTTTGTACTTTTTTTCTAGTTTTTTGAGTCGCCAGCCATGTGTGGCCAAAAGTCGCTAATTGAATGCCAACGTTGCTTAATCGCCAACACACTGGGACTCACTGAAGGACTGACTGAATAAAAAAGATAATTAAGATAATTGTGTACTTTTCTCTTCTGATATTTTCTCTAAGGACCCCAAGCTATCTGCAAGCAGCAATAATGTCTGACAGACAGGAGAGCAGAGTGGTCAGTGATGAATGGCAAGGGAACAGGCTGATTTGTACTGAGGAGAAAGAGAGAGAGAGAGCCAATTACAGTGAAATATATTCCAAAAGAGCCAAGTGACTAGCTGAAGGCAGGGACAAATGCCTTGGAGTGACCAAGAAGAGTGCAAAGTACCAAATGGCAAAATGTGGGAAGACCAACAGGAAGATCTGCTTTTACCACTTATCTTCACAACCAAAAAGTCGCTAAATGATGTTTTTAGTCGCTAGCCAGGTATGGCCAAAAGACGCGAAATCTAGCGGCAAAGTCGGTCAATCACACAGTGAAACAAATAATTTTAAAAAGATAGTAATCGTACAATGTCTTGTACTTTTGTCTTCTTTCTTAATATTTCTCAAAGGACACCAAAATGTCGCTATCTGCAGGCAGCTTGCTAGCTATGATGGCAGCAACAATGTACCTTAGAGTGACTGACCAACAAGAGCTCAAAGTACCTAATGGCAAAATGTGGAGAGACAGACACAATAAATTGCATTAAGATGAAGAGAACTGTTGCTATTATTAATCTTAACATCAACCAGAAAGTCGCTAAATGTCACCAGCCAGGTATGGCCAAAAGTCGCTTAATTGGCCACACACAGTAACAGAGAAACTAACAAAAAAAAGATCATAAAGATAATAGTTGTACAACTGTGTGTACTTTTGTCTTCTTTCTAAATATTTTCCCAAAGGACACCAAAATGTTGCTATCTGCAGGCGGGAGCGTGCCTATGTTCCCCGGGTCCTATGTTCCCCGGGTCCTATGTTCCCCGGTTGTTCCTGGGTCTTTGTATGCGACCGGGGAACTTAGGACCCTTTTTCTAAAAAAGGGTCCTATGTTCCCTGCATTGTATCTGGCGAAATTGCGAAATTGTGCCCTGACCAAAACCATCCCTAAACCTAACCTGTCACAGGGCGTTGTGGAGCACTTTTTTTTGGCGAAATTGTGCCCTGACCAAAACTATCCCTAAACCTAACCTGTCACAGGGCGTTGTGGAGCACTTTTTTGGCGAAATTGTGCCCTGACCAAAACCATCCCTAAACCTAACCTGTCACAGGGCGTGCGGCAGCAGATAGAGCAACTCAAACGCGAACTTCCTTCCTTCGACAACTTAAACGCGTCTCTGTCATGCGTGTCTGCGTGCGTCTTACTTAGTCGCGCATTGGAAGCAGCGGGGAACATAGAACCCTTTTCTGGAAAAAGTGTTGTACGTTCCCCGCAGCGGGGAACATAGAACCCTTTTTTTTAAAAAGGGTCCTTAGTTCCCCGGTAGAGGGGAACATAGGACCCGGGTAACATAGGGACGGGGAACATAGGGATGACCCGCTGCAGGCAGCTTGCTAGCTATGATGGCAGCAACGATGTCTGCCAGACAGGAGAGAGTGGTCAGTGACGATCGAATCGAGAAAATGACAAAATGGGTCAAAGACCAAAAAGTTATTAACTGACAGCAGTGACAAATGTCAGACTGTAAACTTTCTCGAAAGAAAAGGACAAAATGGGAAGATGCTGATAATAACAGCAAAATGGAAAATATAAGAATTTCCAAGTAATGCTCAACTCAAGTGTGTGTGTGTGTGTGTGTGCGCGCGTTAAACTTCTTGTTGAATGATTTCAAATTATCTCTGAGTCTGAACTGAGGGAAAGGAAACCAAATTTTGAGCAGTCTCTCACGAGTTCAAAATACCAAATGAGGAGATTCTAAAAGAACAGACCGGTTTATGAAAGACTTGATGGGGGAGGGGCACAGCTAAGAATACTTGAGTGAGATTCTGTGATCCAAATTCGAGATAGAGCTTTTTGATAATGATAATTTGTCAGAGTAAGGTTGTGTAATCAAAATTTGAGAATGAGCTTTGTCAATCAATCAAGAATATTTGCATTAAGTTCTGTGATCAAAATTCAGAAACAACCTTTAATAATTGATAAAGAATATGTGAGTGAGGTTGTGTGATCCATCCAATTTGAGAATTAGCTTTGATAATAATGATTGAGAGCCTCTGGCCCTCTGTGGATCATGGCCGCGGGGCCAATTTTGCCTGGCCCCTTGGGGCCTCTGTGGGTCGTGGCCGCGGGGCCAAGTTGGCCTGGCCCCTTGGGGCCTCTGACCCTCTATGGATCGGGGCCAAGTTGGCCTGACCCCTCGGGGCCTCTGGCCCTCTATGGATCATGGCCGCGGGGCCAAGTTGGCCTGACCCCTTAGGACCTCAGGCCCTCTGTGGGCCGCGGCCGCGGGGCCAAGTTGACCTGGCCCCTTGGGGCCTCTTACCCTCTATGGATCGTGGCCGCGGGGCCAAGTTGACCTGGCCCCTTGGGGCCTCTGGCCTTCTGTGGCTCGCGGCCGCGGGGCCAAGTTGGCCTGGCCCTTTGGGGCCTCTGGCCTTCTGTGGGTCGTGGCCGCGGGGCCAAGTTGGCCTGGCCCCTTGGGGCCTCTGACCGTCTATGGATCGTGGCCGCGGGGCCAAGTTGACCTGGCCCCCTGGGGCCTCTGACCCTCTATGGATCGTGGCCGCGGGGCCAAGTTGGCCTGGCCCCTTGGGGCCTCTGACCGTCTATGGATCATGGCCGCGGGGCCATGTTGGCCTGGCCCCTTGGGGCCTCTGGCCCTCTGTGGGTCGCGGCCACGGGGCCAAGTTGACCTGGCCCCTTGGGGCCTCTTACCCTCTATGGATCATGGCCGCGGGGCCAAGTTGGCCTGGCCCCTTGGGGCTTAAGATTATTATTTTTGCAAAAGTAGTTTTGCTTGGGTCGCGGCCGCGGGGCCAAGTTGGCCTGGCCCCTTGGGGCCTCTGGCCCCCTGGGCCTGGGCCCGGTAGGCCCGGTCATTAATCCACCTATGGCTGGAGTACCCGCAGGGAACCCACGCAGTCACGGGGAGAACATGCAAACTCCACACAGAAAGATCCCAAGCCCAGGATTGAACCCAGGACCACGCATTATAGACTGCAAAATAAGCCACCGTGGGGCCCAAGAAAGTTGCGAGTGCCAGCACCGTGATAAAAAAGATGAGAAACACTATTAAATGATAAATGGGTTATACTTGTATAGCGCTTTTCTACCTTCAAGGTACTCAAAGCGCTTTGACAGTATTTCCACATTTACCCATTCACACACACATTCACACACTGATGGCAGGAGCTGCCATGCAAGGCACTAACCAGCAGCCATCAGAGGCAAAGGGTGAAGTGTCTTGCCCAAGGACACAACGGACGTGACTAGGAAGGTAGAAGGTGGGAATTGAACCCCAGTAACCAGCAACACTCCGATTATTGAATTCAAGAAAAAAATAGGCCGCGAGTTTGAACTCACAACCTACCAATCTCAGGGCAGACACTCTAACCACAAGGCCACTGAGCAGATGTTTTAATTAATGTGTTTTGTGTTCATATTGTTGGTGTCCGAAACTGATTAAATAGATTTGCATGATTTCTAATGGGGGGAATTTGATCCGGTTTTCACCCAATGCTGTCTTTTTCATACCTTTTGGAACAGATGTTTAATGAATACAGAGGTACCACTGTAGAATAAAGTAATCCAGGCAAACAGAAAACAATTGAGAAACACTGCATAAGGGTTGGGGTTGATATCAAAGCAAAGTTTACAGTATGGATAGGCTTATGGGTATTTACAGACCCCTTTTATACACTTTTTGTGTAAGGCTAATACATGTTTTTTTTTATGTCCGGTGCAATACTTGGCGCACAAAATCCTTCTAAATTCTTGGAAGTACTCACTGAAATAATTGTTTGTACTGTAGCGAGACAATATAACATTGTGAACAACTTGATATATCATTATTATTGTTATCGCAGACCAGATTGAGCAAGGCAGCCAATTGTAGTGTGTGTGTGTGTGTGTGTGTGTGTGTGTGTGTGCGTGTGTGTGTGTGTGTGTGTGTGTGTGTGTGTGTGTGTGTGTGTGTGTGTGTGTGTGTGTGTGTGTGTGTGTGTGTGTGTGTGTGTGTGTGTGTGTGTGTGTGTGTGTGTGTGTGTGTGTGTGTGTGCGTGTGTGTCTGGCCCTAATCTGATTTCCCTGTGTGACGCCACAGTGTATTGACAATGAGAATGTTATAAACCACAATAAAGGTGTGCGCTGACGAGGGTCGTGGCCTCGCGGGGACGTCATGACTAAACTGCTCTGAACCCTGACGTGTTTGTTGGGCCTGTCGCTGCTCAGCAGACGGCTGAAGACGCTCGCACGCAACCAGCCCAACTTGCAGGAGCGGTGTTGAGTCGCCACCACCGTGGTTCCAACTAAGGTGTGTGCGTGTTTACTCAACAGGAGTGTTAATGTCAGTCAAGGAAATCGATGTTTATCCTCATGTGTGTCAGGAGAGGAGCATGTCAGAGCCAACCTTTTGCTTTGCCAGCATCTCTCGCTGCTGTCCCTAAACACACACACACACACACACACACACACACACACACACACACACACACACACACACACACACACGCTGAATGTAATGGTGTGACTCAGCCCAGGCTTTCTATTGTAATATCTAAAGTGTAGTGGGTGGTGTGAGAGCGTCAGTGATGTTTCCTGTGTGCAACGCTCCACACTTACAGTAGGAAGGGGATTCATGTGGCCCCATTTGTGACAATTTACCTGACACATGAAACGTGACAAATTGGGGAGGTGCAATATCCACTTTAGCCACCAGTTGGTAGTAGAGTGTTGAAGATCCTAAAATGTGTTTTGTGGCATTTCCAACTTAGACCACAGCGTCAGTTGCTATGTAAAGTTGGGCTGTCTACAAAGCCCAAAACCAGTGAACTTGGCACGTTGTGTAATTTGTAAATAAAAACAGAATACAATGATTTGCAAATCCTTTTAACTTATATTCAATTGAATAGACTGCAAAAACAAGATATCTAATGTTCGAACTGAGAAACTTTTTATTTTACAAATAATCATTAAATTAGAATTTAATGGCAGCAACACATTGCAAAAAAGTTGACACAGAGGCATTTTTACCTCTGTGTTACATGGCCTTTCATTTTAACAACACTCAGTAAACTAGTCTAGTACCCGCACTCTTTTACTATGAAGCCACGCTGTTGTAACACGTGGCTTGGCATTGAAATAAGCAGGGGCGTCCATGATAACGTTGTTTGGATGGCAACATACACTATATTGCCAAAAGTATTTGGCCACCTGCCTTGACTCACATATGAACTTGAAGTGCCATCCCATTCCTAACCCATAGGGTTCAATATGATGTCGGTCCACCTTTTGCAGCTATTACAGCATCAACTCTTCTGGAAAGGCTGTCCACAAGGTTGCAGAGTGTGTTTATAGGAATTTTCGACCATTCTTCCAAAAGCGCATTAGTGAGGTCACACACTGATGTTGGTCGAGAAGGCCTGGCTCTCAGTCTCCATTCTAATTCATCACAAAGGTGTTCTACCGGGTTCAGGTCAGGACTCTGTGCAGGCCAGTCAAGTCCATCCACACCAGACTCTGTCATCCATGTCTTTATGGACTTGTCATGTTGGAAGAGGAAGGGGCCCGCTCCAAACTGTTCCCACAAGGTTGGGAGCATGGAATTGTCCAAAGTGTTTTGGTATCCTGGAGCATTCAAAGTTCCTTTCACTGGAACTAAGGGGCCAAGCCCAACTCCTGAAAAACAACCCCACACCATAATTCCTCCTCCACCAAATGTCACACTCTGCACAAAGCAGTTCGAAATGTACCGTTCTCCTGGCAACCTTCAAACCCAGACTCCATCAGATTGCCAGATGGAAAAGCGTGATTCGTCACTCCAGAGAAGGCGTCTTCACTGCTCTAGAGTCCAGTGGCGACGTGCTTTACACCACTGCATCCCACGCTTCGCATTAAACTTTGTGATGTATGGCTTAGATGCAGCTGCTCGGCCATGGAAACCCATTCCATGAAGCTCTCTGCGTACAGTACGTGGGCTAATTGGAAGGTCGCATGAAGTTTGGATCTCAGTAGCAACTGACTGTGCAGAAAGTCTTTGCACTATGCGCTTCAGCATCCACTGACCCTCTCTGTCAGTTTACGTGGCCTACCACTTGGTGGCTGAGTTGCTGTTGTTCTCAAACTCTTCCATTTTTTTATAATACAGCCGACAGTTGACTTTGGAACATTTAGGAGCTGCAAAAGACGTACTGGTTGAGGCTTGCAGTAATCCGGCCTCCTGGTGGTAGTGGGCGGTAGTGATCCAAGAGATCATTCCTCGGCCGCAGAAGAAAAAAGAAAAAAAAAAGTTTGCAAGCGATTGTTTATTTTCTCTAGCCTGGACTTTTATTAAAAACATGGAGGATTACATATGTAAAATAAAACAGTTTTCTAAACTGGACTTTCAATTGAAGCAGGAGGTAATAATTAAAGGTATACCAACGCCGGAGCTAAAAGGTTTGCTTTTGACTTCGGGACAGAAGACCCGTTCTTTTCAAATGGCGTGGTACACACGCAAAGGCTGTCCAGCAAGAAAGGTAAGACCATAATATTTTTTTTTTTTAATTAAAATGTGCTTTTTTGTGTACTACAATTGTGTAAAGTGCTAGTATGAGCTTTTAAACATAACCCGTTAACTGCTGTCAATCACATGGTGAATAAGATACTGTTTAGGGTTCATATGTTTGTAAATCTGAATGTGATGATGCAGTGCCTCACCAGACATTAACCTCACCGCACGCCACTGCCAAATACTTTTGGCAATATAGTGTATGTTGCTCCAAAACCTGTATGTGCCTTTCAGCATTATGGTGCCTTAGCAGATGTGTAAGTTACCCATGTCTTGGGCACTAATACACCCCCATACCATCACAGATGCTGGCTTTTCAACTTTGCGCCTAGAACAATCCGGATAGTTTTTTTCCCCACACAACGTCCACAGTTTCCAAAAACAATTTGAAATGTGGACTCATCAGACCACAGAACACTTTTCCACTTTGCATCAGTCCATCTTAGATGACCTCGGGCCCAGCGAAGCCGGCGGCGTTTCTGGGTGTTGTTGATAAATGGCTTTCGCTTTGCATAGCAGAGTTTTAACTTGCGCTTACAGATGTAGCAACAAACTAGTTACTGACAGCAGTTTTCTGAAATGCTCCTGAGCCTATGTAGTGATTTCCTTTACACACTGATGTCGCTTTTTGATGCAGTACCGCCTGAGGGATCGAAGGCCCGTAATATCATCGCTTACGTGCAGTGATTTCTCCAGATTCTCTGAACCTTTTGATGATATTACGGACCGTAGATGGTGAAATCCCGAAATTCCTTGCAATAGCTTGTTGAGAAATGTTGTTCTTAAACTGTTCGACAGTTTGCTCACGCATTTGTTCACAAAGTGGTGACCCTCGCCCTATCCTTGTTTGTGAATGACTGAGCATTTCATGGAAGCTACTTTTATACCCAATCATGGCACCCACCTGTTCCCATTGAGCCTGTTCACCTGTGGGATGTTCCAAATGAGTGTTTGATGAGCATTCCTCAACTTTCTCAGTCTTTTTTGCAACATGTTGCAGGCATCAAATTCCAAATGAGCTAATATTTGCAAAAAATAAAGTTTTCCAGTTTGAACGTTAAGTATCTTGTCTTTGCAGTCTATTCAATTGAATATAGGTTGAAAAGGATTTGCAAATCATTGTATTCTGTTTTTATTTACGATTTACACAACGTGCCAACTTCACTGTGTGGGGAAGCGGGGCCGGCAGATCGACAACGGGCAGGGCACACCGGGTCCCACTCCAAGATGGCGGCGAGGAGGCGTGGCCGGCGGACCCGCGTCCAAATGGACTACAGGTGCGTGGATCGCGCAGCTGGGCACAATCAGGTAATCCCCTCTCTGTGTATAAAAGCGTGACAGCCGAGAGAGACAGGGAGAGAGTTGGAGAGCCAGCAGTGGATGCAGAGCGGAAACGACTGAGAGCGAGACGAAGACGACGCGGAAGGCTGAACGGAGAGAAGAGAGAGCCAGCAGCAAGATACGCAGCTGAGCGAGAAGCGGATGCTGAGCGCAAGAGGCAGAGTGCAAGGGGGAGACGACCACGCGGAAGGCTGAAATGCGACCGACACTGAGGTTTATTGAAATAATAAAACAAAGTCAACCCTGCTCGTGACAATGTCCTTCCTTGGTGGTCCTGCGAACCCGCACGACAGCTGGAGACTGTCACACACTGGTTTTGGGTTTTGTATAATTTTCAGCAGACTGCATTGCAAAATGATTAACCCCCCACTTCCTCTCACGCGAGATCCACCCAGGAATGGGGCCATATCAACCCCCTCCCTACTGTAAGATGACTTTAGTGACGACAAGCAAAAAGAGACCAGCGTCACAACTCATGTTTTCACCTCCTGGTTCTGTGGTGATGGGCGTCCCATGATCTGTTTTATGGTCACTTTCCCAGCACTCCTTGGGGAGTCTTTCCCAGCTGCCGCAATTTTTTGGTGGTCCCAAACCGCAGATGACCATCACGGCGACCCGTGTGCTGACATCATGTGGACCCGCCCCCTGACACACCACAGCCTAATCACACGTGACACGCTGATGTCTCCCTGTGGAAGTTGTAGTTCCCAGGGTCAAGAGCTGTGGTTGTGTTTGTGAAACTCATTATTTGGAGTACGTTTTTTAACCCTGATGTCGCCGAATGACATACAGAAAGCGAGCAGGGAGGTTTAGATCCGTCCATTCAAGTTTTTGTTGAATTGACGGCAATAAGAAATAAAATATTTGGGCTTTTCCACTGAGTCGGTGCCATTTGCTTGTTGTAACTCTCTCAAAATATGATAATACACATAGTGAACGACTCAAAGTGTGTATTGGGCATTCTTAAACAAAACAAAAGTATGTACAAGGATTCTAAGGTAAAGATGACTGAAAGTAGTAATATAGCCAGGCATTCATTTTGATAGCATGTCAACACTAAAAAAATCTACTTACTTTGGCCTTTAGAATATTGCAATTTTTCTTAGAAAGGGTATCGGGACTAAATTAAAAACAAAGGTGTCATGATCTCTCATGACATTACATGTATGTATCTCCTATCCAGCACTCTTTTCTTTTCCACTTCCTATTTGCCTCCATTTGCCATCACTTTGCTTTTCCCTCAACCGGCACCCTGGTGGCCAATCAAGATGCTCTGTTCTGATTTGTACCTCCATTCTGCTTCCTGTGACTGTTTTGCCTTTTTGTGCACTTCCTACCCTGCGTTATTTTTGTTTTTAAAACACATTTGACCTGCACTTCGCCTACCCTCTCTGCATCTTGGAGTCACGACGAACACAACCGTGACACGTAACGTAACACCAGTGGGAACAAAAGTCTGTATTGTACAAAAAGAAAATGTTTTGAAGAAAATGTACTTTTCTGAAGAATTTAAATGATTATATGTCATAGTAAAGTCTGTTTTTAGGAAGCATGGACAGGCAACACTTTTTTTTTCAGCGTTTAGGGTAGTTTTGATTCATTTTTTAATTGTTTTATCAAAAATGCAATCATTAGATGTGATGCAAGTGAAAACCACTGTGACACTATTGTTTTTTTTTTTGTAAATGGCTGTGATGACAATGAGGGATTTCTAATCACTGCTATGTTGGAATTCTTATTAATATTGATACTGTTGTTGATATTATTCATTTTTGTTTGACTACTTTTGGATTGTTTTGTGTCATGTTTGTGTGTCCTCTCAATTGCTCTGTTGATTGCTATTCTGAATGTTGCAGGGCCGGGTTTGGTTTTGGAATTGGAATTGTATTACTAAGGTATTATTGTGTAATATTTTGTTGGATTGATTAAAGAAAGAAAATGCAATCACATCAATGTGTAGGAAACTTTGCTTAATACAATTTACAGTTAATTATATTGTTCATTAGTACATTTTATGTCCAGGGGATACAAATGTCACGGATTTGGTGAAATGGCACATTTAATATCAGAAATTCTCTAATTAAATATTCTATTCAATTAACCGATGAGTGTCCCATAGTTGTTGGGTGTGTGGTCTCCAAAATCAAATAACTGCCTGGGTCTCTAATTAGTTTGGCACTTGTTGTTGTTTTTTTGTGTGTTTTTTGTTTGTTTTCATTATATTTGGATATACTTGTTTGGTTTGTATGCTTGTGAATCCTGGCTATCCATTAAGTAAGACTACTTATTATGTTGAAGGGGGCAGGAAATATAAGATTTTCTTCATCTTGTTCCTTCTCAAGCATAGGTGTGTAAATATGTGTTTAATTGCTAAAGTTTAATTGTCTATTGATCAAAAATGCACTTTAATGAAGGAGATAAATAAAAAATAAAACATTTTTTTTTTTTTTTAAAAGCCCGTATTTTGCGGCCCTCTACTTAACTTCGTAGTTTAGTGTAATTGCGGTCCCCAAACCCTAGGCGGCTAATAGTTGAATCTTGAATCCCACCAGAAAGAACACAAAACACAATAACAGTGCAAAGACAAAAATGACAGTATAACAAACACATTTGGCAACAGAAAGAGCAGCTTCCTGTAAGCAAGCGTAAGTGTCTCTGACCAACTCAACATTGTGAAAATATATATTTTTTTACATTCAATGTTACATTTAAAATCACTTCAGGGCAGTGATGGGCAGTAACAAGCTACATGTAGCTAAGCTACGTAGCTTAACTACATTTTCCTGTAGCTTGGCTACTTTTTTTAACGAGTAGCTTTTCCTGTAGCTTAGCTACTTTCAGTGAGAAAATGGACCGCGAATCCAGGCCCCCCAAAAATATGGAGAAAACACAATGACCTGGATAAATGATAACATCCATACATACGGAGAAAATCCATGATGTATGGTTGGTGTTTGTACGATGAGTCACAATTAGAAAAGGTTAGGGCAAAACATTACGGACTGGCCAATCAGAGGCAAGATAAGGTGGGTCATCGAAACTAGTAAGCGAAATCAAAACAGTCAAGCACTCATGTCACATGATTATGAGGGAGTCAGAGACAGAGGGACGCTTCAAGCTGACCACTCAAAAAAAAAAAAAAACATAATTGAAAATGGCAGTTGAATTCTCTCCTGCAGATTATATTTTTCTTTTAGTGATGAAAATGAGTTGCAGAAAACCCACAATAATGCGGGTCCTTAACCATATTTAGACAAATGTATGCGTTTACAGAAAATGATGCCCAAAAACCTTGGTTTTCTGCTTTTTACTCTGTAAACCAAAATCATAACTGCTCTCTTTATCGAAGACGTCCAACACACATTTAGGAACACACAATAAGGTGAGTTGAGTTCACGAAAAGTTTTACTGCATATTACTATTATTAAATGTTCCCAAACAACACACAAGTCATTATTTTTTTGTCAAGATTTAGATAGATGCTGTTTTTTTACTGTAGGCACAAAAAATGAATAATATTATAGGGGAAGGCCATAGAAAAGGCAAACTATAATAATCATCGGCGGTCACTCGAACGAGTATGACGATCCTCTTGGTAGGGGTGTATCCCTTTATGGAGGATGCCTGTGCGTGACTTTGTTTAACGTGGGGAGACTGGTGCACAGACAGTCACCACACGATCCTTGACAGAATCGGGTCAGGGTCCAGTGGCATGGAGTCCAAGACGACTGAGGACCCTTTTCTGCTGCAGCCTTCTTCCTCCATCGCAGCCATTGTGGTAGTTCTTAAATCTACCGTCTTCCGCCTGCTTCGCCGTTGAGGTCTTCACCATATCCCTGGCTAGGGGGCAGTCAGGTACTAGGTCTTTGCCATGGGCCACCTGGGGTAACAGTAGTACAGGGGTTAACCTCCTAGTGCCCCAAAACCCCATAGAGGAGCCTCCACTGCCGGATGCACTTTAACGTCATGCCCAGGACACAAAAACTATAAATAATAATAATGTATAATAATATAATATATAATAATATAATATATAATAACAATAAAAACTATATTATAAATACATACAGTGGGGTGCAGGGACCCCTAAGGGTAGGTGTAGGGTGTCCCCAGCTAAATGACAGATAGTTAATAGTACCATTTGTACACTCTCAGTTTCAACAACATTGATATTTTACATGTGGTCCCATAGATATAAATGCTGTTAAATGTAGCTTCTATGTAGCAAGCTACTTTTCCCTAAATATCTAAAAGTATTTTATTTTCTCTTCATGTCATATTATGCTCCTTCCAGTGCTGTTGTTTTTAGGTTACAGAGTTGTTATCCAATCAGAATTCAGATTTGCTGTACCAAATCTGCCCGGAGCCTTCAGAATCAACAATGCGGGCGTCTATGCAATGTAAGTGAACGGGCACATACAGTTGATAGATCATTGCGATAGCCAATCAGATCACAAGTTGTTGACAGTAGCCTATCTAGGTAGCCCGATGTTAACAAGACTGTGATTGGATACTCACTTGTCATTCAAAAGTGAGTATCAAATCACAAGTTGCAACTTAGCAGGAAGCAGGAAGTGTTGACCCACAAAGAAGGAGAACGAAACGTTGATTAGGTGGCAGATATACAGTACATTGTGACGTTATGAGCTAGGTAACATAAGAACTCCATTACCCAGCATGCCACAGTAGTGAAGATTATGCGCAGTAGCCCCGCTTAGGTTGTTGAATGTTAAAGTTAAGTTACAGTTAAAGTACCAATGATTGTCACACACACACTTTTTTCAAGATGGCGGCGCATTGCTATGCAGCAGCTTGAAGACGCTCTTGGGAGTGTAGAGCGATTTGGCAAAAAACACCCGTCATTTCTGTCAATTTCATGGCTGGCTCAAAGCGTGAACACTCTGTGATCACATACGACCGACAGACAATTCTGGATGTGGATGGATCGGGTCGTTATAGACTGAAAGATGCATGCACGGTGGACCTCCTCGCTAGCATGGGAATACTTTGCGGGCTACATCGAGCGGCCTTTGTAGCAGCGGAGTCAAGTACTAGCTGTGACCGCCAATGGAGACGACGTAAGCGGTGTGAGCGGAAGCAGAAGCGGGGATGCCGAGTGGGGCTAACAACAAAGGGAAAAGCTAACCAAAGAAGCATGGAGTGCCCGGGTAAGAAGCCATTTAAAGTAGAACTAGCCGGCGCCAGGCTGGATAATCCCTGCACACATAGCAATTCTCTTAGAATAAAACACAACTCACATAATGTTTTTTCTTTTGTGACCGTGTCAGAGGCAGACATGCAATCTACTGAGGTGGCTAACTATGATGCGTTCAGTTTATCGCAACATCAAGCAAACAATCGGACAATTCCCGTCGTATCAATTCCTAGATATGGTCCAAACTATTTAAAGTGCACTACGCATAATAAACGCAACATTATTAATATTGCTACTTCGGATAATTTCAACAAACAATCCTCAAAACAGCCCACTACCTATAATATGGGCTTTTTAAACATAAGATCATTATCTTCCAAAACGTTATTAGTTAATGAGGTCATTAGAGACAACAATCTTGACGTCGTTGGTCTCGCCGAGACCTGGCTCAAACCAGACGATTTTTTGCGCTAAATGAGGCATCTCCTCCTAACTATACCAATGCGCATGTTTCCTGTCCTCTTAAAAGGGGAGGGGTGTCGCACTAATATACAATGAAAACTATAATTTTATACCTAACCTAAATAATAAATATAACTCGTTTGAGGTGCTCACTTTGAGGTTTGTCACACCGCTGCCTCTCCACCTGGCTGTTATCTACCGCCCCCCTGGGCCCTATTCGGACTTCATCAATGAATTCTCAGAGTTTGTTGCTGATCTAGTGACGCACGCTGACAATATAATCATAATGGGGGACTTTAATATCCATATGAATACCCCATCGGACCCTCCATGCGTGGCGCTCCAGACTATAATTGATAGCTGTGGTCTTACACAAATAATAAATGAACCCACGCATCGCAACGGTAATACGATAGATCTAGTGCTTGTCAGGGGTGTCACCACCTCTAAAGTTACGATACTCCCGTACACTAAAGTAATGTCCGATCATTACCTTATAAAATTCGAAGTTCTGACTCATTGTCAACAAACTAATAATAATAATAATAACTACTATAGCAGCCGCAACATTAATGCTGCCACAACGACGACTCTTACTGACCTACTGCCTTCGATAATGGCACCATTCCCAAATTATGTGGGCTCTATTGATAACCTCACTAACAACTTTAACGACGCCCTGCGCGACACCATTGATAGTGTAGCACCGCTAAAGCTAAAAAGGGCCCCTAAAAGGCGTACCCCATGGTTTACAGAAGAAACTAAAGCCCAGAAATTATCATGTAGAAAGCTGGAACGCAAATGGCGTGCGACTAAACTTGAGGTTTTCCATCAAGCATGGTGTGATAGTTTAATAACTTATAAACGCATGCTTACCTCAGCTAAAGCTAAATATTACTCAAATCTCATCCACCTCAACAAAAATGATCCTATATTTTTGTTTAGTACAGTAGCATCGCTAACCCAACAAGGGACTCCTCCCAGTAGCTCCACCCACTCAGCAGATGACTTTATGAATTTCTTTAATAAGAAAATTGAAGTCATTAGAAAAGAGATTAAAGACAATGCATCTCAGCTACAACTGGGTTCTATTGACACAGATACGACTGTATATACGACGGATACCGCCCTCCAAAATAGTTTCTCTCTCTTTGATTAAATAACATTGGAGGAATTGTCAAAATGTGTAAATGGGACAAAACAAACAACATGTTTACTTGACCCAATTCCTGGGAAACTTATCAAGGAGCTTTTTGTATTATTAGGTCCATCAGTGTTAAATATTATAAACTTATCACTTTCCTCTGGTACTGTTCCCCTAGCATTCAAAAAAGCAGTTATTCATCCTCTACTCAAAAGACCTAACCTCGATCCTGACCTCATGGTAAACTACTCCCACCTTCCGTTTATCTCGAAAATCCTCAAAAAAATTGTCGCACAGCAGCTAAATGAACACTTAGCGTCTAACAATCTCTGTGAACCTTTTCAATCCGGTTTCAGGGCAAATCACTCTACGGAGACAGCCCTCGCAAAAATGACTAATGATCTATTGCTAACGATGGATTCTGATGCTTCATCTATGTTGCTGCTTCTTGATCTTAGCGCCGCTTTCGATACTGTTGATCATAATATTTTATTAGAGCGTATCAAAATGCGTATTGGGATGTCAGACTTAGCCTTGTCTTGGTTTAACTTTTATCTTACTGACAGGATGCAGTGTGTCTCCCATAACAATGTGACCTCGGACTATGTTAAGGTAACGTGCGGAGTTCCCCAGGGTTCGGTTCTTGGCCCTGCACTCTTTAGTATTTACATGCTGCCGCTAGGTGACATCATACGCAAATACGGTGTTAGCTTTCACTGTTATGCTGATGACACCCAACTCTACATGCCCCTAAAGCTGATCAACACGCCGGATTGTAGTCAGCTGGAGGCGTGTCTTAATGAAATTAAACAATGGATGTCCGCTAACTTTTTGCGGTCCTGCTCAACACCGACATCTATTTAATAATACCACCTTAACATTTGACAACCAAACAATTAAACAAGGCGACTCGGTAAAGAATCTGGGTATTATCTTCGACCCAACTCTCTCGTTTGAGTCACACATTAAGAGTGTTACTAAAACGGCCTTCTTTCATCTCCGTAATATTGCTAAAATTTGTTCCATTTTGTCCACAAGCGATGCTGAGATCATTATCCATGCGTCCGTTACATCTCGTCTCGATTACTGTAACGTTTTATTTTCGGGCCTCCCTATGTCTAGCATGAAAAGATTACAGATGGTACAAAATGCGGCTGCTAGACTTTTGACAAAAACAAGAAAGTTTGATCATATTACGCCTATACTGGCTCACCTGCACTGGCTTCCTGTGCACCTAAGATGCGACTTTAAGGTTTTACTACTTACGTATAAAATACTACACGGTCAAGCTCCTGCCTATCTTGCCAATTGTATTGTACCATATGTCCCGGCAAGAAATCTGTGTTCAAAGAACTCCGGCTTATTAGTGATTCCCAGAGCCCCAAAAAAGTCTGCGGACTATAGAGCGTTTTCTATTCGGGCTCCAATACTATGGAATGCCCTCCCGGTAAAAGTTAGAGATGCTACCTCAGTAGAAGCATTTAAGTCTCATCTTAAAACTCATTTGTATACTCTAGCCTTTAAATAGACTCCCTTTTTAGACCAGTTGATCTGCCGTTTCTTTTCTTTTCTTTTCTACTCTGCTCCCAACCCGGGGTGGACCGCTAGCCTGTCCATCGGATGGGGACATCTCTACGCTGCTGACCCTTCTCCGCTCGGGATGGTTCCTGCTGGCCCCACTATGGACTGGACTTTCGCTGATGTGTTGGACTTTCACAATATTATGTCAGACCCACTCGACATCCATTGCTTTCGGTCTCCCCTAGAGGGGGAGGGGGGTTACCCACATATACGGTCCTCTCCAAGGTTTCTCATAGTCATTCACATTGACGTCCCACTGGGGTGAGTTTTCCTTGCCCGTATGTGGGCTCTGTACCGAGGATGTCATTGTGGCTTGTACAGCCCTTTGAGACACTTGTGATTTAGGGCTATATAAATAAACATTGATTGAATGATTGATTGATTGATTGATTGACACACTAGATGTGGTGAAATTTGTCCTCTGCATTTGACCCATCCCCTTGTTCCACCCTCTGGGAGATGAGGGGAGCAGTGGGCAGCAGCGGTGGCCGCGCCCTGGAATCATTTTGGTGATTTAACCCCCAATTCCAACCCTTGATGCTGAGTGCCAAGCAGGGAGGTAATGGGTCCCATTTTTATAGTCTTTGGTATGACTATGAATGTAGACATGCCGGAAGCTGGATTTTATTGACGAGCACGCTGTGGAGTAAACTTTAAGAACTCAGCCAACACGCCTCGTCTGCATCTTTTATGATTAGACAAGACAACACATATATTTGCAAAGCCATTTTAGAGAAATATATTTAAAGAGAAACTACATCTTGTGAGACAATGTCGGCGATGAAATGGGGAAATGCCCGCCATTTCCACTCAATCAGCCGACTACGAGGGGCACCACTGGCTTATACGGCGTCGAATGGGTGCTACAAATTGTGAGTTCAAATATTTTATTTCTTCATTTTTTTCACGTTTAATATATTTTTTGCAATTTTAATTTTGACAGTCCCACATAAGATTTATTGTAATTGCTGATGCCGGTTTATTGGTTTTTATAAATGCTCCGGAAAATAACCAGTTTTGTATACTGTTCATGCAATTGAAATCATTATCAACTATAATTATATTACACCATCATCAAATTAGTTTATAATATAGCATCATTATAAATCATTATTTTATTATTAAATTATTAATTTTATGATATTATATAAATATTACAAATTATAGTTTAGGTAAGCGAAGACCACTGCAATACAAGCATATTTTCTGTATAAAAATATTGAGGTGAGATGTGATTAGAGCAAAATGACAGTGCTTGTTTGAGGGCCTTGTTTTAGCTCAGAGGGATGAGATGCTTTTGTCTGTTTTGTTGTTGATGGTCCACCCACACATGTATTTTCACTCATTTCCTACCTGTTCTTGAGACTGTTGAGTTTACACATTGTTTGAGAGGCTTCAAAATGGGCTTTTTTTTTTTTTTTACTCTTCCATGGCTATGATAATTGTGCACGGTCCCTGAACAGCCCCGTGCTTGTGTTAATGTGATTCTACATATCACATATGTGTTCCCACAACGTCAACATGTGATGCATTATAGAGCTAGGCCGAGGTTGTAGATGCTTGTACTGTAAGGAACGTGAATTTGATGAATCAAGAAGACATCAAGTAGAACGCTTGCATAGATGGATGGTTCCTCCTTTCTCATCAGTGCAGCTCCCAGCGCACCAGTCTTGTTTTCCTGGTGGAAGAATATAAATATGCATGATGGTGTGGGTGAAAACTGAACATGAAAGTTGCATGACTAAGACATGAATTAGGGTTGGGCGATATGGCTGAAAACTGTATCACGATATAAGTGTTTTATATCGGTCGATATCGATAATTATTTATATTTTTTAAAACCTTTTTATTTCAAATGTAACCTTCCTCTGATTATAATCCCCTTAGCTGTCGAGGCAGAAAGGAAAGGAAATTTCAGCACAAGCAGAAAAAATCAATGTAAACAAAACTCTAAAATCACATTGAACACTTCGATGAGGTGGCGACTTGTCCAGGGTGTACCCTGCCTTCCGCCCGATTGTAGCTGAGATAGGCTCCAGCGCCCCCCGCGACCCCGAAGGGAATAAGCGGTAGAAAATGGATGGATGGGGCACTTAGCAATAACCTCCTAAAATTAAGGTACAAAAATAAGGGATGTGTACGAAATTATGAATAAAATATAACAAAATACACCAAAGTGTGAAACTGTGAACATAGAGAAACTTGAGATTAACTATTTTCTGCTGGTTTAGTCCTGGGTTCGATCCTGCGCTCGGGATCTTTCTGTGTGGAGTTTGCATGTTCTCCGCGTGACTGCCTGGGTTCTTTCCGGGTACTCTGGCTTTCTCCCACCTCCAGAGACATGCACCTGGGGATAGGTTGATTGGCAACACTAAATTGGCCCTAGTGTGTGAATGTGAGTGTGAATGTTGTCTGTCTATCTGTGTTGGCCCTGTGATGAGGTGGAGACTTGTCCAGGGTGTACCCCGCCTTCCGCTCGAATGCAGCTGAGATAGGCTCCAGCACCCCCTGCGCCCCGAACGAGACAAGTGTTAAAAAATGGATGGATGCCGGTTAAGTGCCGGGAAGTTACGACTGTGCTCTAAAGGGTGAGCGACGCAGTTAAGTTAGTGAAGTGAAGTGAAGTGAATTATATTTATATAGCGCTTTTTCTCTAGTGACTCAAAGCGCTTTACATAGTGAAACCCATTATCTAAGTTACATTTAAACCAGTGGGGGTGGCACTGGGAGCAGGTGGGTAAAGTGTCTTGCCCAAGGACATAACGGCAGTGACTAGGATGGCAGAAGCGGGGATCGAACCTGGAACCCTCAAGTTGCTGGCATGGCCGCTCTACGAACCGAGGTATACCGCCACAAGTTGGTGAGGTATTACCGGTTTGGTGGGGACGAGCGCCTAGCATGACCTACAGACCACATTGGTCTGACTACGGTCCTTTTTTTAAACATCCCCAAAACT